>NC_092690.1:40904208-40990674 GCF_964275005.1 Diadema setosum | reverse complement strand
GGCGCGCGCCCGGTGCGCCCTTTCTGGATCCGCCACTGAATGTGTGATACCTTCCTCAAGTAAAGCTGCTTCTCATGTGTTTAATAATCTCTCAATAGGCGCAAGGAATAATGTAGACTGTACACTGAGGGATGAACCTCCCTGGATGAACAGTATGTAGGGTCTATATATACAGTGAACTATGGTACTGTAAGTTCTTTTACACACACCCCAATGATCCAGTGCTAACTCGTCATAATGCCATTGTGAACGAATAAACCAAGCAAACGAATTTCAGTTTCAATGTCAATTTCAACTTCGATTTATTTTCATACTTCTCAATGAAAAAAAATCAGATATAATAAAGTATAAAGTTAGACACAATATCCGACTATAGAATGCACAACAAATCATTACACACATAGAACATGGCAGTCAATCTTTGTAAGTTTGGCTCTATGTATGAATGCTAAAGATGATGGAACCTACTTGGAGGACAAGTCCACCTTCATTGACATGTGGATGGAGTGAATGCAGCAGTAATTTCAATTTCAATTTCAATTCATTTGTTCAATTCCACCAAGAATAAAAAATTACAAAATTGTAATATTAGGCGAAAAGACAAAAATCAATGATTTGGCAATCATGACAGATAGCTGATAAGATTTTATACATAAGGTGGAAAAATATAGGAGACCTGCTGAGAAGCAATGCTTGTAAATTGCAGAAACTCCTTTTTACAGAAGAGCTTTTTAATGAAGAGCTTGCTTCCAAAAGGCGCTAAATCCATTGAAAATGATGAATTTAGCGCCTGGGAGCAAGCTCTTCAAATACAAACTGTTTGATAATGGGCTCTGGCGGCTTTTGACACAATTCCGCCATCATTCCTCTTTTATTTCTGAAAAGAAAGAAAGAAAAAAAATAAAAACAGAATCAGCATCAAGAGCCACCAGGTACACAAGACTGAAAATTTCAGCCTGAAAACTATGTACAATATACATATATGCGGAGATGAAATGATAATTGGGGGGGGGGGGATGCCGCACACTGACGTATGTTAAATAGATATTTAAAAAATGTATTTAAACTGAATAAGGGATTGAATAATGGGGAAAAATTGAACTTGGATTTTGACACACGGTGTCCAAGTTTAGAACACATCAGCGAGAGTTGAGGAAAATCCCACCATCCGTTCAAAAGTGATGTCTTTTTTTTAAGTTTTGTTCAGTCACTGCTGGATGAGAAGACTACTACAGCTTGTGACGTCACAATAATCGAATTGTGTGTGGAACGATATCAACGCAACTAAGAATATTCAACATGTTTTCACTTTTCTTGCATAATAAAAGAAGTTGGCTTGTCTCTTCCAGAACACGGGGGGGGGGGTGATATTACGTCATTGACAAGTCGAGGAAAAATGCACTTAAGAAAAATGTGAAATTCTCGTCATAAATCCATTATTTTCCGTTTATCGTTGTGCGCATGTGACACCATGCACTGTAGTAGTCTTCTCATCCAGCAGTGACCGCGTAGGAGCTTTCAGGGCGTGTCAGTTTAGTACACTTATCTACATGACAGTGTATTCCCAATCTCTATTGCGTAGATGCGACCGTGCGGAAAGAGCGTATACATGTATGATTCATTTCCCCGTACGTGCTGACTGCTGTGGTGCAATACAAGTGAATGTATACTATAGTAGTCTACATGCTCAGACTATTTTCATTCTGGTTTGCTGATAAATCAGAACTGTACAGGTAAATATACTTTAGACGAGAAAAAAAGACATTTCTCAGCAACGTTGTTGCTAATAGAATCAAAGAAATTGCTAATTGATCCTAGTAGTTAACCAATTCAGCAAGTTGAAACGGTTATTGAATATCCACGCCTGCCCACAAGGATAGTAACGAAATGTGTACTGTGATTTAAGACTAAAATTATCAGTACTTATAAATCGGAGAACGTTCAAGTGCATTGTGCTGGCTTGGCAATGGGGATACTTTGTGTAATTCAATAGGAAGAATAATTGAGAGTCGTCCAATACGTGTGGGTTCGAGTCCCACCACAAGCCTTTCCTCATGCGCGATCCAGCTTTTTGCCTTTCATCCGAGAAAGATGGACACTGTTTTATTCAGATTAATGTGAACAAATATCCATGGACAGTAATATTGTTTAAAGGGACTTTACAGTACTGGTTGAGGTTAGGATTCATGTTTTGAACATTCCTAAGTGAGATAATGAGAAACCTCTTATGAAATATGAAAGAGCATGTAATTTTAAGAAGGATTCAACGTTTATTAAATGAAAATTAGTTTTCAAATGGCTGAGATATCAAAAAAAGTGATGATAGTAAATGGCGACATCAGGCCACGCCTTTTATTAGGATCTCTTTGTTTCACTTAGTTTTTGGATATCTCAGCCATGTCAAAACCGATTTTCATCAAATAAACTTTTGATACCCCTTAGAATTGCATGCTCTTCGACATCTCATAGAGTGGTTTCTGAATATCTCGCAAAACGTTAAAAGCTAAAGCCTTACCTCGACCAGAACTGTACACTCCCTTTAAATTCCCCTCCTCGTTCGCTGAGCTCCTTGCTTGCGCATTCCCCCGTAATATTAAAGTTTTGACGCATCCCTCCCCTCGAAAAAAGCGGGGAAAAAAACAACAGAGGTTTATGAATATACTGTCAGGTTGATAAAACTGGACGTGAGTGTTCAATCAAAATGTTTTAAAGGGATTGTGTAGTTTTGGTTGAGACCTAACTTCTAACATTTTAGGTGAGATTATGTGAAATCTCTTATGAAATGTAATTTTAAGAGCATGTAATTACAAGGAGGAATTCAACGTTTCGATGATAACTGGTTTTGAAATGGCTGAGATATCCAAAACAGAGCGACCCGAATAAACGGTGGAATCCAGGTTTTATTATACGATTGCGGTCACTGTCTGTTCTTGAATGTATCAGCCATTCCAAAACCAATTTTTTTTCCCCTCCTATTAACCTTGAATTCCTCTTAGTCATAGAATGATATGCTCTGTACTATACAGTATATTTCATAAGCGGTTTCGGGTTTTCGCGAAAAGTTAAAAGCCCAATACTCATCTCAACAATGCTACATCAACCCTTTAAATGGTAAGCATTTGTTACTAAGACTATGCATGACGTTACCAACGAATACCTTACGTTGCCTTAGCAGCCGTCTGGCACAATGCCTTATGGGGTGTTGCAAGAAAGTTGCAATTAATTGCAACTTGCAACTGATTGTCACTGGCCAATCAAAATCATTGTTGCATGCATGTCTTCTTAATAGGGCAGACCCTGAGCCAATCAGAATGGTTGTTTCAAAATTAGCAATTATTTGCAATTGATTGCAACTTTCTTGCAACACCCCATTAGACACCACAGCACGAGAACTCGATGATGAACGCGTATTTGACGGTAATATTGCCCTAAACTATGTTTTATTTTCTTTTTTTTTTCATCAATGCACATACACTATTCAGACTAGTGTAAGTACACTTGTAGTTGTCTTTATTATGATATAATTCTTGATTTACTCTATGTTATGTTTATCAAAAAAGGAGAATTAGAATTAATGAATTGAATTGAGTTGAACTGAATGCATATATAGATTGTTGGGTATCTATATCATTGTGCACAATAAGATGCCATATCCTGTCCTCCTTTCGATTTACTTTCTCGCACTTTCGCAGACACCCCGACAAATGGCACAATAATACTCATTTCAAGTCGAAATCGCCGAATCTCTGTATGGGTGAGCTCGACGTGAGCGCGGTGGACTATTATGACGGGACTCTCTATTATGATTATATTGGTTTTTGTATTATAATGTAGTCATTTTTTATCGCTTTATTTTCATGGCGTGTCAATCGGTGTGTACCACTAGAAACAGACATTTAATCTGTGGAATGCAAGCCATTTAGGGTTCGACTTAGAAATTGTAACAAAGGGTAATAAAAGGAATAAAGATAATGTAGCCTATAACATAAGGTCGAAAGTTGAAACACCCACTACAGTCTTACTGTTTGAAGAACTTCTTGCATCATGTATACGTTAAGTTTATGTTTATTTCGGGATTCATGGAACAGTGGAACAAAGTGGAACAAAGGCTACCTCCCCGACTTTCCACCATCCTAAGGCATGTGCTTTTTAAAAATTGTCCTGATATTTATAGGTTTTTTAACTCGTCCGAGTTCACGAATAAAGGATTTGTCTTTTCTATTTTTCAGAGACGATCTATCAATAAGACTTAGTAATGCTTATGAATTCAAATGCATGTGGAAAAACAAAATGAAATCAAAGCAAAAAATAAAGATAAAAAGAGGGTGCAGAAGCTACCTCACCCATGCCCCCCCCCCCCCCCACTCTGAAATAATCATGTCTATGTCCACGATAATGATCTATAGGGTAGTGTACACAAAGACAAGTCTATCAATAATTAAACAAAGAGAACATAATATTATTCTTCACAATTCATAATGCCTTTTCGACAATATCAGAGACTCCAACTCTCCCGTTTTCGACGGGAGATCTCCCGCCGAAACCCATTTTTGCAAAATCTCCCGTTCTCCCGTTGAAATTTAATTTCTCCCGCCCTGACTCTTTGTCTCCCGTTGGAAAGGATTCCTTACTTATTTCTATCGTGTGTTGAAAAAATAAGCCTTAGATAGCACAAGAGAGCATCTAGAACCCTAGGAACTTTGCGCTTCGCACCACATCAAGTTGGAGTCTCCCGTTTGCTAGGGTTTCAGGCGGGAGAATCTCCAGATCAGAAGGTGCTTTGGGTTGGAGTCTCTGCAATATCCCTGAACACATCTTATATAGACAGCAAATTTACTTCCCAGATCACTTTCATTCTTTCTCTCTTTTTTGTTGTTGCTATACAGTGCTAGATGGGAGGGGGGGGGGGAGCTATGAGACAATGCATGCGTGAAAGTGGAGTTTACATTTCGGTGACGTACCGGAATATATTTTACCGGTCTGGCCTTGTATTGCAATATTCAGCTACAAACTAAATCATGTACGAACTTTGTTTAGACAGAAATGAGTGCAGAACTCTAAAGTGCGTGTGATCCTAAAGTATATTGTGACAAGAAAAATACAAAAATAAAATGAAAAAAGAACTTTTCATCTTGTCAGCGCTCTTGTGGTTCCCTGGTTTCCTGGCCCGAAGAGGTTTAATCAATCCTCTTTTGGTTCTGTCTGCTTATCATATAACATTACGTTTTAAAGATTCAAGATAACATCACTTCCACACACTTCGAGTTAGATTAATTTAAAAATACACCTTATCACAATATTGCATAAATCTATTCCTTTCTTTTGTATTCATTCTCTGACAGATCATAACTATTGGGACCATATCACAATATCCAAACGTACAAAATCGTATCAGCACGTACTGACTCGCATCACCTCGTACAGACCAAGCGTGAAATTACAGAGAAGTTAACAAAATTTCCACGATCATAAACAATTTATCGAGGCGGTCGTAACGAATTGCACCCCATGGGGGAACATATTATATAGCATTAGAAATTTTCTCCACCAACGAGTTTGCGCATAAATTAAGTGCATTATATACGCATTTATAGATGAGATAGTATTAATGAGCGAGGGCACATGTGCAGGCAAAGGGTCCGTAATCTTACACACACGCACACACACGCACACGCACACACGCACACACACGCACGCACACACACACACACACACATATACATGTATATATATATATATATATACATATATATATATATACTATACTATATTCATATAGATATAAATTTGGGGTTTTGTTTGTTCTTGTAGTTGTTTTCAAGTCTTCTCGCATAATCATATCGAAGTTACTTGAATATAAATATTTGTATACCTGTTCATTATAGCTATGTGTAAACTAAAATTATATTCTTGCATGTAGTCCTAGTATGTGCGTATGTTTGTGTCTCCCTCTCCCTCTCCTCTCCCCTCCTTCTCTCTCAGCTCTTCTCACTTGGCCGTGAAGAGCATTTTAATTCCATCATCCATTTTGTCTCTCTCCCCTTTGCCATTCTGCTTTAATTATCAGGAAGAATTTGATTCCGTCATCCAAACACTTGGGGTCATCCGCCGTTTATTTTTGTTTGTTTTGTTCACAATGTATAGGCTAATGTAACTTTCCTCAGAACAACAAATAGAAATCATTGTGGGAGCCAATATCTATCCTTTCTATATGAACAAGAAGCTGTAGAACATCATTAATTTCGGGGGGGGGGGGGTATTTCATTTAGTATTTCGAGGGGAGGACTGCCAACTAAACAATGCTTGCTGGAGTTTGTAGATTGGCCATGAAAAATCATTATAGATATGATATACCTTGGCTACACTGCGACACTGAGATGAATCCATCGTGTCACGGCATTTCATCACAGCGTAACTGCACTTGAACGAGGGATGAGTGCTTTACAAACACGTGACACTGAAAGGGAGAATTGTTGTTTATATCAGGAAGGAGGTATCACACAGGGGTCGCGGTTTTTCGTTTTCCTTCCGATTGTTTTTAAGGCCCCCAAACAGGGGCTAAATACAGCAGCCCCATCCCCCTTTCCCCAGTTCCGCTGCCCTTGTCACAAACGATCAGCCAAAGCTGCGAGCAGAGTGCTCTGATCACAAAAATTCTTTTTGTTGCTCCCTATATTTGCTCTGACGAACAAGCTGTTTTATAGTTCCACATAATCCATACCTGTAATACCTTTACTGAAAACGCCCACATCAGCCCGATGTTTCGAAATAGCGCGCTATTTTCTGACTAGGGAAATTAATCCGATCACGAAATAGCGCGCTATTTGATAATGTGAATACAAATTAGTGCGCCAATTGATCGAGAAAATTTCTCGAGTCCAGGATAATCAATGCCAACTAGCGCGCTATTCTATGTTCGGGCTGATGTGAACAGGAAATGAAATAGCGCACTAATTTGCGATCGCGAAAAATATCTCGAGCTTGGATTTTTATCGGGCTGATTTGAAAACTCCTACTTTCAACCTTGCCTATGGGAGGGTGGGGGGGGGGGGGGAAGGGGATTTGATATGTATTGCAAGAATCAAAGCGAAGAAAAGGTCTATTCAACACAAGAAACTTGGGACTTTGCAGATTGTACTTAATCGTGTTTGTAAGGTTGGTCAATGAATCAATATGTTATGCCTTTCTTGTAAGCTTGGTGCAGTTCCAGTATCTTTTTTTTTTTTTTACTTTAAGATACATTGTGATTATCTATTTGGTGCAAATACAGAGTTGACTGATTTCGTTGTCTAAATACTTTACTGCAACGAAATTAAGATATTCAATAAGATGGTATGTATGGTCTTACGGAGTTCTTTACTTTTTTATTCATTTCAATTCAATTCAAAATTTTATTTCATTTTTTCGACAAAACATTATAAACTTCACTTTTTTGGTTACAGAGAATAAGGTAAACAAAACATTGTAGAATGGAAAGACTGTGAAACAAAGATAGTGTGGAACCTTATATATCAATAACATTGTCATGAAAATTTGTTTATTGCCCCGGCGATATGGGAACCGTTGCATTTTTTTAAAACGATGTTTCAAGTCGATTTCATCATCCATACTTTCCAGTGACTGCTAAAAAACGATTATGTGTGTATGTGTGTGCGTGTTTCATATTGATCGATATAATGAGAAAATATGAGGGTGATTTAGAAAGTTCTGTAGATATTTGTGATCTTCTGTCATTGTCATAATCCACCTACCAAGATGATGCAAATGTAATCTCTCTAAGAATATAATTATCTTAAAGCAGGTTAACGAATGACATGCTCAGTTCCTCTTTGATCCAATGGCAGTAGCCCCATAGGTTACGGCTATTATATGCGCACAGTAGATACACAAAAACAATGAAAGGAGGGTAGAAAAGAAAATGCACTCTATTTCAGTGCGAGCAGCACATACTATTAGTGTCGTGCAGTTTCTAACCATGCATGTTGTAATTGTCAATTATTGACATGTGAATTATTGCAAAGCGTGTGTACTCCGTGAACCTGTGCCCTGCATGGTCTGTTGGATCACAACATACAAGTGACTATACACTGTTCGTGTATCATAGTTCATACACAATACAAGATTATTAGATATTGATATCAAACTGAGAATGTAGGTCCCGAGAGAGAAAGAGAAAAAGATAGGAGGGAGGGGGAGAGGGCTCTGAAGCTATGAGCATCCATATGCATAGGATACACAAAACACCATTGTTTATGAAGAGCTTACTTCCAAAAGGTGCTAAATCCATCATTTTTCAACGGAATTAGTGCCATTTGGAAGCAAGCTCTTCATAGTATTCCCTATGGTCTTTATAGCAACGCGAACTTTAAGGGACTACATATTTTGATGATAAAGGGAATCACTCTTTAATTTCATTTCGCGTTTAGGCAGGAACGATACTCATGTATGACATAATGAGGTCCTAAATATATTTCTTACCCTGTGATGCCCATCTAGTCCAGGCGCAGCGACCCAGAAAAAATGACTTCGTTCAACCCACCCCGCAGAAAAGGTTTGACTGCATGGGGTGGTCGGTTGGACCCTCTGGAACACCCCTAGGTAGTATGTGATATCAAATTGTGGTATCAATGAAACTTTACAGGCCATTTTAGTTGCGACATGACCATATTCTTCGAGGAAGCGTCTGCGCACACTAAGACTACAACACGTACCACTAGCACTGCTTCAGGCGCCAATGCCAGTGGTGCGTGTTATAGTCTTAGCGTACAAAGACTTTTTCCGCGACAAACATCGGTTTTTGCCTGCAAACTAACTTTTCACGCTAAGCTGGAGTCGGTGTAGTGTAGTTTCCAGACGTTCTTATTTCGTCTTTATTTCTCCGAGTTGAAGCAAGCCAAGTGAGAGTGCATACTCAGCGATTGTGACGCCCGAACCGTTTTTTGTGGCAATCATTGAGCATGCACCCTCACTCGGCTTAGCGCAAAACAGCGGGCTTCTGCACAATACACAAGCTGTAACTCAGAGAAATAAAGGCGAAAAAAAAAAGCTAGAAATTAAGACTAGGGACGGTAACGCTTGTCGCTATTGGGGCACTGAAAATGACAAAATTATCACAGCTTTTGCATTTATTTCACGAAGGATTCATCGAAACGCCTTAAAACTATATATGTGCATGTTGCTAGAGATGTCAGCAATACAATGGGATACATTGTAAGGTATAATATTGTGCGTGGTTACCATGGTAACCGGATGCCTACAGGTGATTGGTAACTCCCAAAAATATCTGGAATTTAGACAGGTTTGTTTCTTTTGCCTTTCGTGCACATCACTCATTGTAGATGAGTTCTACACTGTAAAATTAGTCTGGATAAAAAGGGAAAAGACGCCCAAGATTTTTCCCTCATTCTCTCCTCAGCATTAATTCATTACTGCGCGTTTTGAATAGAGTTTACATATCATGATATTTCATTTTATTCTATATATATATATATATATATATATTACAATACTTAACGAACACAAAAGTACACTTAATTCTTTGATGGATAATCCAGCGCACGTGTATATTCCTTCTTTAGAAAGGAATTTATCGGTATTCTTGAGTAAACTTCCTTTAAGAACATAAACAATCAATTGCTTTCCTCTGCTCTTTTCCAGGATTGTTATGAATAACCATCGCTCTGTAAATACTCGAAAGTGCTACTATAGAATATTGGCTTTGCTTTCTGTATTCATCTTATTTTTAAGGGAAATTTGTATCCATACATTATTAAAAACTATATACATTTGCCTATGCTTTGAAGTCAAATTTGTGTTGGAAGTACGGCGGATGCAACTTTTTCATGTATTTTACTATTCGAAAATGATATCTTTCTTTCAATGGCCGTTTATTATGCCTTTGCTTGCAAATTTTGCTGTAACTTGAGAATGCTTCAAAATATTCTTCACATATACCTGATGTCGTACACTTTATGCAGAAGGAAGGACATGCTTATTGAGCTTTTTGAAATTATGGGCTTTAGTTTCGAGTTCGACAACTAAATTCTGATTGGATAATACTGGTTGCCATGGCAACAGGGAAAACTTTTTCAACGAAAGTCAATAAAAAATGGTGGTTTTTTTATTGTATCTATAGGATAAAAAACAAACAAACAATGTTTGCAGCAGCAGGAGGCATTTTGGGGGTTACCAGTCACCTTTAGGCATCCGGTTACCATGGTAACCATGCACAATAACTTACAATGAATCCCACTGTATGGATGACATCTCTAGTAACATATACATACATAGTTTTATGCAATTTTGATGAATTCTTCATGAAATAAATGCAAAAACTGTGTGAGTTTGTCGTTTTCAGTGCCCCAAATAGCGTTTACCGACTCTAGTCTTAATTTCTAGCCGTTTTTTCGTCTTTATTTCTCTGAGTTGCAGTTTGTGTATATGCAGAAGCCCGCTGTATATATTGCGCTAAGTGGAGTGAGAGCATACACCCAGTGATTGCGATTCGGTCGTCACAATCACCGGGTATGCGCTCTCACTCGGCTTGCTTGAACTCTTGAAATAAAGACGAAATAAAAACGGCTAGAAACTACACTACACCGAACCCAGCTTGGCGTGAAAAGTTAGTTTGCTGGCAAAACCCTTGTTTATCGAAGAAAAAGTATATGCGCGCTAAGACTACTACACGCAGCACTGGCACTGGCGCCTGTAGCAGTGCTAGTGGTGCGTGTAATAGTCTTGGCGTGCGCAGACTCTTTTACGTTTGTTCCAACAAATCATGATGAAAAGTGGCCAGTAAAATTCTACTGACACCACAATTTGGAACCACATACTACCTGGGGATGTTCATAGAGGTCCCATCTACCACCTTGTCTGGTCAAACCTTTTCTGCGGGGTGGGTTGAACGAACTCCTTAATTAAGCCTCTTACAGGAATTAGCGCCTTAACTAATCCCTTCTCCCCGAACTTCCCTGAAAACGAGGGGGAGGCAGATACCACTCCATATAATATAGGACCACATTATTTACGTCCGCTATAGGATTTACACCTGTAAATGAAATGGAATGTCCCAGACCCCTTCACAAAATCGTACCAAAGATACCAAAATGAATGAAGAAAAAATTAATAAAAACACAACAACAATGCAGTTTGGCAAAATAATGAATAGCTGCAGATATTGAGCATGAATTCCTCTACAAACATGACAAACTGCATTTTAGTTGGAAGATGAAAGCTGTTCTCATGGAATTTGAAGGGACTGTATATTTCATTGGGTGCATGTACAGAGAATATGTGATTTTTTGATTTGATTTGATTTGATTTGATTTTATTGTTCCACATTTCAAAACATCAAACATGATACGATCGATTGATCATAAGATTGAACATAGCGTCGTAAATTACAAAGAATACAAGAGAAGACAATTTAACAAACATGAAATGTGGGGACCTACTAAAAAGCAAAGCTTGTAATGTATAGGTCCCTGTATATATGAAAGTGTTGGTCTTCTTAAACAACCTAGAAACGAAAACTATGAAAGGAAGGAAAGGGACGTAAAAGAAAAGAGAGCAAAAAGAGCAAAAGAAAGGAATAAAGTATACGAAAGCATAGCGAAATACAAAGTAGCCACCTGTAACGCGTTTACAAGACTCCTTGTCACCCGAGCAACACAGTTACGTAACTGTAAGAATGCGCAAAAACGCACATGATACATAATGATTCAGTAATTCAGGAATAGCCTTGACATAAATGACTCAGTAAAAAAAAAAAAGGCAAACATGGAATACATATGATAAACAACGAATCTGATAAAGAAGAGGGAGTTCAAATAAAATTGCATGTTGTATTATTAGATATAAGCCTGCACAAAGGATTTTTTTAGTTTACGTTTAAAACAATTCAATGACAACGAGTCAGTAATGTCGGAGTCAAGGCTATTCCAGAATGTCGGACCTGTATGTACTATTGTTTTAAGAGCAAATGCAGTTCTCACGGGAGAAAAGTGAAATGAATTTTCCTGTCTTGTAGGGTAGGAATGTATAACTTTATTTTTTGAGAGAAAAGAACTCGTAGTCTGTCTTTGCGGACCCTTGGACAGAATGTGAGCTGAAGAACCCGCCTTGGAAATTTGATGGATGAAAGGGTATATCTCACTTATCCAGGTTAGTGAAGATGAAACACTTCATTTCTCACAGCTATTTCACAGAATCTTTGAATTTTGAATTTTGACACACGTCTCTATGTTATGGGGAATTATTTACCCGTGTGAGGCCTATAGAGTATACATGTAATGCACACAAGCCAAAGGAAGTTATTCATTCATTAATTCATTCATTCATTCATTCATTTTTCATTTCCAACAGAAACATATACATATGTTACAAAAATTGAATACATAGATTTCATCATAATACAAAATAAAGGATAAGTTTACAGAAAAAATGTAAGTATACGAAAATGTTGGAAATGGGGAGGAATGCTAAAAAGCCGGGCCTGCATGGTGCATTCCCCCCACACGTAATACAAGAAATTATATGATCGATTGACTGATATACATTGAAAATGGATGAAACAAAGACTCTAAGGCAAAAACACCTACAACTAACCTCACTAATCCGAAACATTCATCCCAATACTCTGCTGGTTTATGTTGATCTATTCTGTCAAATCCCTTCCCCACTCCCCCTCCCCCTCCCCCCCCCCCCAACTCTGCTTGTCTACAATTTGTTTCCTATTATGTTCTTGTGGTACAGTGTACTATATCTTAGTACACATAGTAGCAATCAGTATCACACAACTTTGAGTGATTGTGGTATTTTAAAGTATTTCTTTGTTTTGGCTACCACTGAGACAGCTCAAAATACATAAAGTTAATCTGTTTGATAAATCAAAGTCTTTTACAGTACTTTTTAGGCAATAAGGTGATAATCAGACCCCCTTAATCAAGGATTACTGCCTGCATTTATGTATTCATCTTATGAAGAACTAATCAACACTGCAAGATTTATTTTTGATAAAACCCTAGGGCATCATTTTCAAAGTGTCCCTTTGAGAAGCTTTACAGCCCTTCAATGTGCAATTTCTCATTATGATGTAGGGGCAAATATCAAAAACACATTTATGATGTTAAAAACTTATTTAAGAAATATGACCTCTACTATAATCCAGTGGTTTGTGTCCTTTAATGGCGCCTGCACCTGCTCATGGGCGTATTGCGCAAAATCGAGAAAGTAACTGCTCGTAATTGTCTTAGCGCACTGGATGCGTGCGCTTCTATAAATTTTGGTGCACCATCTTCCTTGGTACACTGTAGGGCCTGAGTAATACGTACAACCGTTGGGCTTGTTAGCATGTTAGAACTGTTCCGTCTTCAAGTCGAAATTTATCTTTTAAACTTGATGGCTTCATGTGACAGTCACAAACAAATTATCCAGAAAACCTGCCAGGGGAGTCTTCCAGGAACATATTGAACAGGTACGTTTAAATGAAATCATACTTAATACACAATGTACGTCGAGTGTTAGATGTAGCACACATGCCCTGTACGATTGATGTGGTATTTCTATGGTATACTAGTATTAATACCACAGAAAATACCACAGGGATGAATGATTACCACACATATTTATGTGGTACTGCAGAGTGTAGCTTGTGGCACCCATGTATTGAATACACTGAAACTACATTATTTGCTGTCTGAATGATCAAACCTTGCTGTCATACCAATGCATACGTGTATTTTTGCTTCCAGAATGGTCTGACTACGGTTTTTTCGTACAACTGTTATTATTGTATACAAGAATATTAATGAATGCATATGCAATTGCATGGAGACGTGTTAAGTTTTGGTGTTTTCCACATGCATGCATGCATAATTGGTACATCTGGTTAAATTATTGTTCAATTGATTCATTATTAGGAAAACTTTGTACATAGATCTCGGTCAGCTTACTTTATTCACTTTCATATCTTCTATCCCCTTTCCTTATCTCCTTCTCCTCCTCCCCCCCCCCCCCAGATGTGCTTAGTATATACGCTGATCAGTACTTTTTTTATATCTTATTGCATTTGGTAAATTGCAACGTATCTACTTTTCAAATAATAAAGACCCAGAGAGGGAGCTCACCATTGCTAGATGCTGGATATACTCATCGTTTGGTGACAGAATGAAGATATTCACTGGCCAACTCGTTTCACTCCTGTTATTATTGTGCATTCTATCGGGGGGAGAGCCTACTGAGACATTAGCCACGTTCTACATGTTATCTGTTCATTGTTTCTTATATCTTTTTATTCTCTCTGACACTATCAGCACTTCATTTCTCGTTAACAGCCAACTAGCCTTGTTATACAGCTCGCATGAATACAAAGAGCACGTACCCTTCACAGTCACGCATGATCGCTGCCTACTATTCTACCTTGCACTTGCTTTTATTCTACAGTATCCCGTTTGGTTTCGGTCGTGCCAATTTCTATGTTGTGCCAACGTTAATCACGATTGCCTTTTCTCATCAATGGCGCGGATAATACACCTAGTCAGTAATGTCCCAATCCAGAATGGATGACGGAATATATGTACCTTTTCACTCTATGTTAGACGATGATTTCTTTGATTTATTCAGACCAACTACGCCTGAATCTGATTCCAAGGGGGTATCTCACTGAGCGGCGAACGTTTGCGAACGTAGCGAATTTGGGAATTCGCCAGGGTTCGTAAACGGTTGCAAAAGGTTCGTTAACATTCGCAAGAAAGTTCGCAAACGGTTTTTATTGTCGCAAACAGTTTTTCTTGTCGCAAAGAAATTTTGAACATGCTCAAAATTTCTTTGCGAACCTTTGCGAATTTGTATTTTCGCTAACAGTTGCAAACATTCGCAAACATTCGCAAAACACTCGTAAGAATTCGCAAACGGTCGTAATACGGTGTCGCTAACGTTTTTATAGGATTTGCCACTGCTAACGAACAAGTAACCACATGGTTCCTATATAAAAGTTTCTGAAACAGACAAGGTTCCTCTCTAAGAAAGTTCTTGAAGCTCTTGACATCTCCATCATGATTGTAATTGCTTCAAAAGCTTTTCATATTGACTATTAAAGTCTGTCCTCTGCAACAAGCACTCTCTGACTCTCTTTCTTTTCTTCTTCCTTTCTTGTTTTTCTTTATTTTATTTCTCTTATGCTGCACAACTCTCTAAAAAAGAAAGAGTGAAAACGTTCATTCTTGAAGGAGTGAATTACAGAAAAGAGTGAGTTTTGAGTGAAATTGGAGTGAATTTTGAGTGAAAATATATATTTTCACTCATTTTGGAGTGACCTCAGGGATCACTCGAAAATCTTGGAGTGATCCCTGAAGTCACTCCAAAATGAGTGAAAATGAACATTTTCAGTCCAAAATCACTCTAATTTCACTTGAAACTCACTCTTTTCTGTTATTCACTTCTTCAAGAGTGAACATTTTCACTCTTTCTTTTTTCGAGAGAATAGCTGTAGCAGCAGCCTGACAAAGCAGCTCTTCAAGGATAGCAACACCTTGAGCCTCTTCTTGGCAGAAATTTATTTCCATATCCTGGAAATCCATCTTGAACGGTTGTCACAAGATGAATTCAGTGGAAGGTTTTATGTCGTTTTATGGGTCTTACTATACACAATCGCCTGGTTCTTTTCTAGGTCCAAGAACATTCGCAAAATTGTCGCAAAGGATTTGCAAGCAGTTGCTAATATTTGCAAAACTGTCGCTAACATTTGCAAAATTGTCGCTAACGTTTGCAAAATTGTCGCTAACATTTGCTAACATTCGCTAATAGTCGCCACCTGTGTTCGCAAACACTTTCGCAAACATTCGCTAAAGTGTTGCTAATTGTCGCTAAACATCGCTAAAAGTCGCTAACTGTCGCTAATGGCAGAAGCGAACTTTGATTTTTCGCAAACATTCGTCAGAAAAGTTGGCGAATCTCAAATTCGCTACGTTCGCAAACGTTCGCCGCTCAGTGAGATACCAACTTTAGAAAAAGAAGTTTCTAACAATCGTGCATTTTTTTATGAGGACTTAGTCGCTGACAACATTAATTCAGCAGCGGAAGAAATACAGTATGATTTTAATGACTTGACTCAAGCTCCAAGATATTAGTAAGGGTTTTATGAAAGATACATTTTCTTTAGTACATTTGAATATAAGAAGTATTAATAAGCATTTTGAAGAATTACAGTTATTGTTAGACAATCCAAACAAATCTTTATTTTCAGTGATAGGACTCACCGAAACATGGTTATCCTCATGTCCAAAACAATCTTTTTCGCTTGATGGGTATACTATTTTTGCGAATAATAGACCGGATCGCTCTGGTGGTGGAGTCGCTTTATATGTTTCAAATTGTTATGAATGCACTGTTCATGAAGAGCTTAGCAAAATGAATGACATTGTAGAGTCACTTTTCATTGAGATTACTGTTCCTGGTAGTAAAAAAATTGTGATAGGTATTATTTACAGACCTCCTAATTCCAACAACAAAGATTTTTTATCGTATCTCACTGAGCTGCTTACTAACCCTTTATTTATAAACTCTTATTCCTTCATATTTGGTGATTTCAATATTGATTTGTTAAAACACACAACGGATAATATCTCGGGAGAATTTCTTGAGACATTCTTATCCTCTTCCTTCTTACCTATTATTTCGAAACCGACTCGCGTTTCCCGTCAGTCGGCCACTTTGATTGACAACATATTTAGTAATGTTATAACCCTTCCAGATTCGTCGATAATTTTGTCAGATATCACTGATCATTTTCCAATAATGACGCATTTTAAATTTAACCATATTAGCAAAAGTTCATCCCAGCCATCTTTGAGGCGTAAGGTAACCCAAGAAAATTGGTCTTCATTTTGTGCTTCTTTAGATGATCTCAGTTGGGATAGTGTGTTTGATACTGATGACATCAATTTGGCTATGAATAATTTTTTGGATATTTTCAATAATCATTTGGATATTTGCATCCCTAAAAGAAAGGATAAACGAGGGAATCATAAAACAACACCAAAGCTTCCTTGGATTTCGAAGTCCATTTTGCGTTCGATAAATAGAAAAAAATAAATTGTTTTATGTATTTAAAATGAAAAAAACTGAACAAGCATGATTGAAATACACCTCGTATAAGAATACCCTTATTAAGATAATACGTATTGAAAAGAAAAAATATTATCATAAGCAATTAGAAAGATATAGATGTGATATAAAAAGTACATGGAATGTATTAAAACAAGCAATGAATGTATCAAATGAAAAGTCTGGTATATCGACAATGAGATATAATGATGAAATTATTGATAATTCTGTGGATATAGCAAATATTCTTAACACATATTTTACAACAATTGGAGAAAACATTGCTCAAGAAATTCCTGATACTAATAAACATTTTTCTAATTTTTTAAATCAGTATAATACGCATTCAATATTTTTTACTCCTACCACTAGATATGAGGTTATTGATATTGTATCTGGTTTGAAAAACAAAAAAAGTTCAGGTTATGATGACATAAGCAATATGATTTTGAAAGGTGTTATATCTTCTGTTGCGGATCCTCTGGCACATATCTTTAATTTGTCAATGTCAACGGGTGTGTTTCCAGAACAAATGAAAGTAGCTAAAGAAAAAAAATGGAGATAAGTTAGATATAAATAATTATAGGCCTATTTCTTTATTATCTTGTTTGTCCAAGATTTTAGAGAAAATTATATATAAAAGAACGTTGATTTTTTTTTTTTATATGTATGGTGTTTTTACGAATTCGCAGTTTGGGTTCCGAGAAAAGCATAGCACCTGTCACGCCTTGTTATATTTTGTTGATAAAGTAGCACATGCTTTAGATAATCACTCTCATATGATTGGTATCTTCCTGGACTTCTCCAAGGCCTTCGACACTATAAATTATGATATTTTACTATACAAGTTGTCTCATTATTGCATACGTGGGAAGGCCTTTGAGTGGTTCAGGAGTTATTCAACTGATCGCAAACAATATGTTTTTTTTGAATAATCAAAACTCTGATATGAGAGAATTTAAGTGTGGCGTCCCACAAGGTAGTTTGTTGGGCCCGCTGTTGTTTATTGTTTACATTAATGATTTTTGTGTTTCTTCCGATGTTTTATTTTTCATACTTTTTGCCGACGATTCAAATGTATTTTATTCGCATGAAGACCCAAACACCCTTGTGCAGACAGTTAATTCTGAGTTAAAAAAAGTATGTGAGTGGATACGAGCAAATAAGCTGTCTTTAAATATCCAAAAAACTAAATATATGCTTTTCAGTAATACTTTAGATAATTTGAATATGGATATTTGTTTTGGTGATGCTGTTTTAGAAAGTGTTTCCCATATTAAGTTTCTCGGAATTACAGTCGATAATAAACTGTCCTGGAAATTTTATATCGAAAATGTCTGTAAGAAAATTTCACGTAACATAGGTGTTATTAATAGACTAAAATTTTCTATTCCTCAACATTCGCTGTTTACATTGTATTCATCCTTGATATTACCCTATTTAAATTATGGAATTTTAGTATGGGGAAACACTCATCAAATATTATTGGATAGGGTTTTACTGCTACAAAAGAAGGCTCTTCGCATTATTTGTAACACCGTTCCATATTCTCATACAGATCCTTTGTTTTTTCATAATAAGATTCTGAAAATTAAAGATTTGTTTTTGTTTCAACTCGGGCAATTTATGTATACTTATAATAATAACTGTCTTCCGTCTATTTTTAACTCCATGTTCATGCGCAACCGGACATATCATGGATATCCAACCAGACAGTCAAATGAATTTCATTTACCTTTATTAAGAACCGTGCTTGCTCAACAGACTTTCATTTATGTAGGTCCAAGATTCTGGAACTCCCTTCCCATGGACATAAAAAATGCACCATCATTGTTTTCTTTTAAAAAGAGATTAAAGAGTTTTCTTTTGAAGTCTTATAATGCAACCGAATAAACATAATTCTGCAATGTATCTTCTTTCATCATAGGCAGCGTTCTCTTGAGGCATTGACCATTTTTTACCGCGTTTAGTATTTTTGTATTCCCCACGTGCCCTCACGGTTACAGTCTGTTCCGCTGGAAAGCAGCTCAACACTGTTTCACTCTCGAAAACGCGTGGCTATTTGTCTCTGTGGGCTTCGCCCCGTGGTGTATGCATCAAAATAAGTTAGGTTTTCTCTCTCTCTTTCTCACTCTCTTCCTCTTCTCCCCATTTTCTGTTCCCTATTTTCACACTTTTGCTTTCTTTTTCTTCTTTCTTTCTTTCTTTTTTTTTCCCGACTTTCCCAGTTTCCCGCACTCTTTGTAGTTGTAAGTTTTTCACCCCCTTTACTTCCCCTCTTTCCCCCTTTTCCCTCAGAGGTACCCACATGTTACAAGCATAGTCTTTTGAGTGGGTACCTCCACTTTTTTTTTTTCACAGAGTGTATAAATGTTTCTTTTTGTACTAAACATAAAGACATGAACATGTTGTTATCCCTGTCTGACTATGTATATTATCAAAGACTCGCATGCCAAATGTATCATATTGTTTTTTTGTACATTCTGTTGGAAAAAGAGTGAAAATAAAGTTTGAAGTTTGAAGTTTGAAGTTTGAAATATACTATAGGAAATACCACATTAAAAAAAAAAAAATCTACCACAGAAATACAATACAGAAGTGCCGTGGTATTCATTATGGTACAACGTAATACCACAGAAAATAAATCAGGGACGTAAAGGCCCTGCCACACTATTATTCCAGCGGTACTGCAGAGGTGTCGCCTGTGGTGCACATGTTGTAAAGAATTACCGTAGGGAGTACAATGTACCAGGGAGAAAAAAAAAAGTATACCACCGAAATATCATACAACAATGTTGTGATATTCGCGTCGTACAGTGTAATAACACGAGGTTGTAGAGACATCACACGGATTCTGAGGTACGGAAGAGGAGTAGCCTGTGACACACATGATTATGTGGAACTAAAATACCATAGGAAACACCATAACACAGAGAACCAATACCATGAAACATTATGCATGAAGCAGAGCTGTGGTATTTCTTTGTAGTAGGCCTTCAATATTGTAATACTACACAAAACAATAACCTTAGCCCTTACAAAAATGTCCCGTCCTCTGGTATTTCTATATTGGTAGCCACGTGGTAATGCAATATACCTTGTGGTACCAGATAGTAGTATATGAAATACCACAGGAATAGGCCCTATATGTTACCACAACGACTTGTGTGGTAATGTATCAAATGCTTAATAAAAATAATAGGCCTATGTGGTAATGTGAATAGCTGGTTGCGATGTCAATATGTAATACGAAATATCATGTGGTAGTGGTACCAGAAGTAACCATACATAATTCTACAAGAACATCCGATACCACATGAGTCGATTTGTAATAACCACCACAGGATCTTGTGGTTGTGTGTATAGCAGGCAATGGAATCCATGTGGTAATGCAATATATCTTGTGGTACGAGAAGATACCATAAGAATATCCAATACCATCTGACTCAATGGATAATGTACCACAGGCTCATGTGGCATGCTAGCTATAGTATCCATGTAATATCCTATATGGTTATGTTACCATGCAAAATACTACAAGAATATCCAAGTATACCACATGCTTTTATGACGCATTATCACGATTATAACAATGTCTGTGGTGACGGATGTGTGGTAATGCTGATGTAGTAATCTGGTGCATGGAGGCAGACTATGATTACTATTGTGTGGTAATCCAGTGGTAACTGATGTGTGTATTTGCATGGTAGTTTTGTGGTAACTGATGTGTGGTAGTCCTGTGAGTTTGCTGGTGTAAGGTGCAGTGGTAACATGTGTGATAATTCCATGGAATATAATGGAATACAAAAGCATACCATGACTCAAGTCGAAACAGCTGGTACCAGTGGAATCCATCTGACATGCGCGGAAACTGGTCAATGATAGTGATTCCAGTGCTCAGAACATACTGACACCGAACTAGTATAAGTATTCTATGTTGAAACAAATGGACCATCCTGGAATGTCTATCGACAATTGGGTTTTAGTGGTTTATACTGGGTCTTACTGGTTTATATTGGTTGTTGTATAAATCCGGAATATTCATAAGTTAAATTCTATTTTACTTTCAATTTCATTTTCGTATAAATTTCTCAATGCAAAATGCATGAAATATGACGAAATAATGAGGACACATAATTTTCGGCTTGGATATGCAATAAAGAATTACTAACATAGAACATGGAAGTCGATGTGTAAGAGTTTCGATGAATGTGAAAGTGCTATAGAGAAATACGATGGAACCTACTTAAGCGTAGATCCTAACAGAAGCCAAGCGTGAAGAACAAGATAAGGGAGCACGGGTACAACTAAAAGCTAAAGAGAAAAAGAACATTAATACTCTGGAATATATTGTATATAGATATCCTTCTGAAATATGATCAAAGGAGAACAAATAAACACCATGCTGCACCACACAAATTAGCGGTTGCTATGATCATGGTGATAGTTGTGATGACAGAGATGTAATAATGTGATTGCGACGTGAACTATTCATTTTGGCTCCCATTGAAAATACAGGGGTAGTGTTGGAAAATGAAAAACCGGCTCCTATAGAAGTGATCTACCAGCCAGCTGTAATGCGGAGTAAAAAATAAAGAAAACCGAAAACACACAATGACAGCCCGTGAAGCTCCCCGCTGGTAAGCTGAAATTCGAAAGCGCATAATGCTCTCAGTTTGTTCGCATGGCAACAACCAAACAGTATACTGCCGAACCTCCATTAGCATTACTAAAGAGTGTTTGTGCACTTATGTATTGCAATTACAATGTACTCAGTAAATGCTGTGTGAGTCTAGTGCGTTGAAGGATTTGGATGACTTCTTTTTCCTTGCCAAGCAATTATGATATATAGTATATCGGTGAATAGCTGATTGTTTATAATTTTTTTTTTTCTCGTCAGTGGAGCTCTGTCCACTTCCACTGTCCACTGCCTAGTACGTGTAGCACACGTCTTTGCCTGTTAAAGAAGTTCATGTTAGGTACTGTATACAAGGCCATGGCCTTGTGTACCATCCGCAACGATGTTGATTCTTTCATCTGTGTTCATGTTCGTTTCCTTGTTTTGTGTGTGTTTCATGTTTCTCTGTACGCATTTCGGTTTCCTTTCTTCTTTTAGGTCTGCATACCCCCACATAGCTGCTGAGTTAGGTCCAGGCGTGAAGCCAGCTATTAACTCCCGAATGTTTTATATTTTAACCCATGACTAACACAACAAATTTCGCTTCCAATTCTTTGAATAGTGATGAATTCTATGACACAGTAAGGCACTCTGTATCTGATCATGCAAATATCATTTCCAGTTCGCATGAAGATTACATATCCAAAATACAATACCTCAGCACAAGAATTTGAATATAATTTTGACTCTAATGATCCAGTTCAGAGTCCATCATTGTGTTTATTTGACCGAAAATCAGTATAAAAATCGTATCAGAATACAGTTGATGAAACATTTTTGTTAGCTCACTTTAACATACGCAGTATCAACAGAAACTTTGACAAGTTGCGCTTACTCTGAGAAAACCCAGATCAAAAATCTTGCTCCATCATAGGGCTAACAGAAACATGGTTGAACTCCAATATCAGTCATTTATTTTCTTTACCCGGATTCGAATTTGTATTTAGAAATAGAAACGAGAGAGTTGGTGGTGGAGTTGGTTTGTACATCTCGAAAAAAATTTAATATATTATACATGAGGAGATTAGTGTTGAGCGATGTACTCGAATCCCTTTTTCTTGAACTGATAAATTCACGTGGAAAAAACATTGTGATTGACGTAATTTACAGACCCCCTCGGTCGAATTTGAATATTTTTTTGACAGTTTTGCAGGATTTAGTACAAAATCCCATTATACTTAATAAAGATACATTTTTGATGGGCGATTTTGACATCGATCTCATGAAATGTAACTCCCAAAACAGCTCACAAGAATTTATAGAAACATTAATGTCTGCTTCGTTTTTACCATTAATTTTCAAGCCTACCCGTGTCGCCAGCCTATCGGCTACCCTTATAGACAACATTTTTTGTAATGTTTCTCCACTTCCTGAGTCTGGTATCGTCCTCTCAGACATCACTGACCATTATCCTGTATATTTGCCCAGGTTTCAATTAAATCGACTAAACAAAATGATTATTATAAGCGACGTAAGATTACTGCAGATAAGTCTCCAATACAGTTTAAAAGAAATCGACTGGTCTTCTGTATACAACACTACCGACGTCAACTTGTCTTATGACTACTTCATATCTATTATTACCTCCGAAATCGATAACCATGTTCCCCTGCGTAACATCAAAAAATAGGTATAAGCAAATTCCAAGACTCCCGTGGATAACCAAGTCTATATTACGATCTATAAATAGGAAAAATAATTTGTTTTGCAACCCCACTGAAAAAATAAGAGAAAATATGTTTCATACAAAAATACTCTCACCAAATTATTACGTACGCAGAAGAAAATTTTTTACGTTAATCAAATAAGCAAATATAAAGATGACATTAAAAACACATGGAAAACATTAAAAAATGCTATGAATGCACCTAACAATTCATCTAATATTTCTGAAGTTCGATGGGCAATGCCTCCAGCAACACTCCCGCTGGCATGGTTGAAATTTTCAAGGACTTCTTCTCTTCAATTGGAAAAAAAAAATCTTTCTCAAAATATTCCTCTTTCTAGTAAATCTTTTAGTGAATTTGTAGATACACCTAACTCCAAAACTATATTTTTTTCACCCAACACATACAGACATAGAGAAGAAATAACAAAGATCGTTGCCAATTTGAAAGAAGCAAAAAGTCCTGGTCACGACGGAATTGACTACCATTTGATGAAAAACATAATTCCCCGAATAGTGGATCCCTTAGTACACATTATCAACTCATCGCTTACAACTGGCCATGTGCCAAATAGCACGGAAATTACGAAAGTAATTCCTATTTATAAGAAAGGTGAGAAGGATGATGTCAATAACTATAGACCCGTATCGTTATCATCTTCTATTTCTAAGATTCTCGAAAGAATAGTTTACATCAGGACAGTACGTTTTCTTAAAACCTGCGACATATTTTCAAACATTCAATTTGGATTTAGGGAAAATCACAGCACAACGCACTCGACACATTTTCACACACAATAGGTATCTTCTTGGACTTCTCCAAGGCCTTTGACACGATTAACCATGGAATACTTCTCACCAAATTATCCCATTATGGCATACGTGGAAAGGCCTTGGAGTGGTTCACGAGCTACCTAGCAAAAAAATCCCAATTTGTAGGCGTATATGTCAACGGCCTTGACTCTCAATATAAAAACAATTACATGTGGTGTTCCACAAGGGAGTTTACTAGGCCCATTGTTATTCATTATTTATATCAATGGTTTTTATAGATCCTCGGAGAAACTATCATTCATGTTATTCGCGGATGACTCTAACCTTTTCTTTTCCCACCCTGACCCAAATATCTTAACAAAAACAGTAAATGAAGAATTGAAAAAGGTCATACAATGGATATATGCAAATAAATTGTTACTAAATATTCAAAAAATAAAATTTATGCTTTTAGTAACTCTTTAGATAGCGTCCCAGGCAATATAACATTTGATGCCACTCCCCTAGAAGAAGTTTCTTCCTTTAAATTTCTTGGTGTTTGCGTTGATAGCAACCTTTCATGGAGGAATCATATTGATAACATTGATTATGTAAAATTATTTCACGTAACATTGGCGTAGTGAATAGATTAAGATATTATCTTCCTTCATCTGCATTATTAACTCTTTATTCTAGCTTGATACTAACTTATTTAAACTACGGGATATTTGCTTGGGGTAATACATATTATCAGATATTACTTGATAAACTTTTTTTATTGCAAAAGAAAGCGCTCAGAATTGTTTTTAATCTACATACCGAGAACATAGATGCTTTGTTTTTTGATCATGAAATACTAAAAATAAAAGATTTGTATGTGTTTCAACTTGACCAGTTCATGTTTAATTATAACAGCAACTTTTTACCTAGAATATTTCTCGACTCATTTCATCGAAACAGTCATGTACATAACTATCCCACGCGACGATCCGACGAATGCCATCTTCTATTAATGAGAACTGCACATGCCCAAAATACATTTCTTTATACCGGACCCAGACTGGAATAATCTAAATAATAGCTTAAAAGATTCCCCCAAATTCGTCACATTTAAATACAAATTCAGAAAACACCTACTCTCTACTTGTAATTCTAGATAATTTAAATTGCTTTAATTCATGCTTGAGCTTTCACCTGTCCTGATGTCGCAGCACTTGGCGTGTTCTGTACGCAGACCTCTCTTCTTTCTTCTCTCCTCTTCCTTTCCTGTCTTTTGTTCTTCGTAGACTGGTGTTGTTACCGTCTTCTCTCGGTACTGTCTCGCGTCTTATATGTGTGTGGGTAATGCAGGGGCGGATCCAGGGAGGACCGCAACCGGCGCACGCCCCCTTTATTTTTTGTTGAAACAAAAGAAATAAAAAGAAAAAAATGGGGGGAGGGGTGCGTGCGCCCCCCTTTAATTTTGTAAACACGCCCCCTCTTTACGGAATTCCTGGATCCGCCCCTGGTAATGTGTGTACGAGTGTGTTGTCCTTGCCATATTTTCCCGGTACACGTGGTTCAGTGAACGGTGTCCGGGCATTAGCATTGATATGCTATTTCTATTTTTTATTTTTTCCCGACCTGCGTATCTCAAAATAACTATACCTGTATATCTTTACAAATGACTTAAATAATTTATATCAAATACAATAGTTATACAAAAAACCCTCGAATAATATATCATTTACTCATTATTTATTTAGCGATCCACGTCCCACAAGCTTTGCTTTTTAGTGGATCACTATTTTCCATAATCGAATTTATTTTCCGCACGCCCACGAAGTATATATGCATTGTTCCTCCTAATTATTGTATATATATATATATATATATATATATATATATATACATATATGTTGTTATATAATTTATCTCGTATACTACATGAATCTTTTGCAAATGTTTGAACAATACTATTTTATGACATTTATACTTTGTACTATGTTTTGATTTTCGTTGATTTGAAATAAACTATGATTTAATTGAATTGAAGGTGATAAGCGTAACGTAGGTAGATTGAGTAGTGATGGTAAGACTTGTTTCTTATGAACATCTCTAGAAAAACATTGGGCAGATTATTTGAGGAAAATTTATGCATAAAAAATGCCTGAAGTAATAATGAAACAAGTGTTTCAGTTTTATCTTATATCTAATTAGGTATTATTTTTTAAGGCGCTTTGTGTAAGATAAATACCCGGCATGGGTAATTATTCTAATTGCACGTTTTTAATAAATAGTTTATAGGGTATACTGTAGGGGTAGGACAGATACTACTTAAATCAATATGTTGGACATGACATCACTCACAAAATAACTCATCTTTCAATTCAATTCTGGAATACGTGGTGTGTGCCCCCCCCCCCCCCTCCACCCCGTGTGAGTGTGTTTTATTCCAGTTGATACTGTTGGGCGGTACTGTAATTTTACTCCTGTGTGGTATTGCTGTGTGGTACTGTTGTGTGGTATTGTCCTTTGGTAGTCCTGTATGTAAAAAAAAAAAAAAAATGCACAGGAATATCGTGTGGTATGTTCAGGACCTGTGTTATTTTTTATGTTATTTTCTATGGTACCGCCATGTGGTATATATACCGCAGGATATTTTGGTAACGAACGGCTCTAACATCGTCCCGAAAATCAGCGAAGGTGGACACGAAATAAAGAAAATATTCAATTTCGGCTCTGATCGTACAAATATCGGGCCTTTCGTGAAGGCATTTTAAGAGTGAGCATACCATGGACTGGGAGGCTGGCATGATTCGGACATAATTTAGGGAGCTTTAGATTTGCGGCGAGGACGCTTGAGACGACGCTTGTGCTGAACGTTCTCCTCTTCCCTGCGTCGTCTGAAAAAGGAGCTTTTGATTATGCCGAGACGCAATGCAAAACTGGCGCGCCCATAATCGGTGATGAAGTACAGTTAGCTCTCTGCGGACGTGAATTGAGCGGGCGTAAAAATCGCTCAAAACGCGTAGTGAAAAACTCAGACAAGGCAAGCTATCAGTATAGATCGACTTGACGCGTGTTTTTGCGCATGCTCAGAACATGTTTCCCCCCCCCCCCCTCTGTTCGTCTCCGACGCCAAAATCTAAAGATCCCTATTATCATTTGCGAATCCTGTACAGCTTGATCACTGAATGACTGTTAACATTTCTAACGTTACACTTCGGCTTTGTTTATGAAGTAAGCGATTTGGAACGTAGGATCATGCGTTAGCCGATCATTGCCTGTACATAAAGCATCAAAGATAGCCCGGGGCACTCGACTGCTGTGAATCGCGGAAAAAGAGAAAACAAAGAAAAACGTCTTTCGATGACCATTGGAACAGTTTGGATATGTGCAAAATTGACATCAGGTACTAATTAGACAAAAACGTTTAGATCTATGCAGCGTGTGTGTGTGTGTGTGTGTGTGTGTGTGTGTGTTTTGGAACAGCGTACGCAAATAACATGTTATTCACTCAGGGCGCTCCCACAGGTTTGGTGTAATAATGTCAGAGGTAAAAATGGCAGAGGTAAAAATGTCAAAGATAAAAATGTCAGAGATAAAAATTGCAGAGGTAAAAATGGCAGAGGTAATAATGGCAGAGGTAAAATGGCAGAGGTAAAAATGGCAGAGGTAAAAATGTCACAGGTAAAAATGTCACAGGTAAAAATGGCAGAGGTAAAAATGGCAGAAGTAATAATGGCAGAGGTAAAAATGGCAGAGGTAAAAATGTCACAGGTAAAAATGTCACAGGTAAAAATGGCAGAGGTAAAAATGGCAGAAGTAAAAATGGCAAAGGTAAAATGGCAGAGGTAAATATGGCACAGGTAAAAATGGCACAGGTAAAAATGGCAGAGGAAAAATGTCAGAGGTAAATATGTCAGAGGTAAAAATGGCAGTGGTAAAAATGTCAGAGGTAAAGTTGTCAGTGGTCGAAACGTCAGTGGTCAAAATGTCATAAAAATGTCATTGATAAAAATTTAGTCGTAGAAATGCAAGAGGACGAGGTAAAAGTGACAGAGATTTTTTTCTTCATGTTTCTGACACCTTTCTTGCAATACGCGCTTTTCGTGCCTTCTCCTGAAATAAAGCACGGGGGAGACACGGGAGAAATGGGACACGGGGAGAAAATATGGGACATTCATGTAACTTGAAAAATGCTCGGCCAATCAACAATCCAATTATATCAGTAAAAAGATGAGCCTCGGTACAACTGAAAATTAACATATTAACCACATATGTTTACCTCTGACGAAATCGCACTCATTACTTCTGACATTTTATCTCTGACGCTACCTCTGACATTTTTACCTCTGCCATTTTTACCTCTGGCATTTTTACCTCTGACATTATTACCTCTGCCATTATTACCTCTGCCATTTTTACCTCTGCCATTTTTACCTCTGCCATTTTTACCTCTGCCATTTTTAACTCTGCCATTTTTACCTGGCACCGACAAGGTTGGCCTGCGATGTACAGCAGTGTGTGCATGTCAGTAGCTATGTGATGATGCAAACCTTGCATGAATGTAGATTAATTCAGCTCGATCGAGAAATAGAATTATGTTCCTTTGACAGCCAATATACAAAGCTGTTGATGACTGAAGAATTACAAAGTCATCTTTCGATTCTGTTTCCGAGATACCATGATTTTTCTTACATTTTTTTTTTTTGGCTTGAGCCTGCAGAGTGGGTGAAGAGATAGATAAGCAAAAAGAAATGAGTTATGTTCGCAGACGAAATTTATGAAAGTTACCACTTGATTTTACATTCAACTGCAGATTGAAAATAATTGTATACCAATTTGTCCAATGAAAACGACAAAATACAAGGAAAGATAAAGTGACTTGCACTAATCTATAGAGCAATGTATAGTGATGTGATTGCCCGATAACTTATCATTTTTCCATGACACCATGATACACTTTGATAGCGAGACCTTGTTTTGTTGAAAAATATGCATAGAAAATGGGTAGATGTTTTCATAATTTAGTACGCAAATGAGATAAAAGAGATGTGTTATTTAGTAGCTGCAGTTAATCTTTGTATCTCTTAATCACACCAGGAATCATGAACAGGTCTTGATGTGATCTGTTATGAAACATATTCATATATTGCGGCAGTGCGTTGTAGAATATCGAAATCTGCCTGGTCTACGGCCTCTTTAATACCAATTTGCAAATATATTTCTGTAAGTGCTATTTAGTTCTTCTTTATTGATTGATTCCAGTACTCGATTTACCTCGGGCTCTGACGACAATATAATGTGCACCTTGTTTGCCCGATAACTTAGCTGTTTTTTGGTTTTTTTTCAGTACGCCAAGGTACATTTTGATATCAGTACTTTGTTTTAGTAAAAATATTCATAGAAATGGCCAACTATTTGCTTAATTCACTATGCAAATTAGATTATTAGGGTATTTTTAATGACTGTTTTTTCTTGTGTCTCTTTATCACAAAAGATTCATCAACTTAGGTCTTGACATCCTTATGATACCTATAACGATTCAGATTCATATATTGCGGCAATGTGTTGTAGAATCTCCCAGCCTATCGTTAAGTATAGCCACTTGCATACCAATTTGCATACGTAATTGCAAATATTGTTATTCATTTTTTCCCCTCTGAATTGGTTGATTCCAGTACTTTTTTCCTCGGACTCTGATGACACCATGTGCACTTTCTTTGACCGATAGTTTATCTATTTTTTACTACGCCAAGGTACATTTTGACAGCAAAATTTTGTCTTGGGGAAACATAATATTATGTTGAGAAAATGAAAATGTTTGCATGATTTACTATGTAAATGAGATGCGTATTTTATGCAAATTCTTGAAGTTGGTTTTTGTATCTCTTTGTCACACTAGGAATCGTGAACCGGTCTCGATACAATGATAACTATCATCAGAATTATGATTCAGATTCATATGTTGCGGCAATGCGTTGTAGAATCTAGAAACCTGCCAGTTCTGTATCCTCTTGTATATACCAATTGGCATAGATATTTGAATAAGTGTTATTCAATTCTTTTGAATTGATTGATTACAGGAATTAATCTTGATTGGACTGTGATGACACAATGGACTTTTTGTTCAATCAACGACTGATTTAAGCTAAAAATACATAAACACACACAAAAAATCATGTGTATGTATGAGTTGTGCCTATAAACTTTGGACGCACATGCTAAAGGTCAAAGGTTAAAATGTCAAGGTCAAATGCTCAAAATTTCACTATTTTCCCCTATACCTATGCAATGCCTGGATGTATTTTCTTGAAACGTAGTGTATACATGAACTACCAAATAAACATTCCCCAGAGAGAGCGTTGGGTCATGGGGTCAAAGGTCAAAGGTCAAGTGAAAATGTTAAAATTTCAGCTTTTTCTCCATATCTCACAAATATTTCAATGTATCTTCATGGAACTTAGTATATATGCGTGTACTGACTGGCAGTGATCATGTAGGGAATTTAGGGGTTATGGGTCAAAGGTCAGGGGGTGAAATGTAATGCCTGCAGGATTTTTTCTTGAAACTGAAGTGTATCCATAGAAATACTCAATATCATCTTGGAAGTTTCTTGCCTAAAGGTCTAAGGTCAAAAGGTCAAAGGTCAAGTGAAAGTGCTAAATTTCACTTCTTTAAACTTATAAAAGGGTCAAAAGTTGGGTACATCCAAATAAACCTAGTTCAAGAATAGTGAACACTCAGTTATGCATTTGTGACAAACCTGTCATTTTAATATTTTGCCAGTTATGTGAAGCTGTCATCACACATTGTTAAGACATTGTGCTATAGACCTATTCGGAGAACCATGCATTATGGCGGAGGCATACCAGTCGCCATAGCGACATTTCTAGTTTTTTCTTGTCAGAAAACCGTTCGATAGAGCTGGTATGTAAAATTCGTAACACAAGTCATACCCAACTTCATCGGTTTTCACTCTGTGGAGCGCATTCAGGTTGAGACAATTGGAAATAATAGCCGAAGATACAATGTAAAATGAAAGGAATTAGGGTACACGAGGGCATGGGAAAATTGAAAAGTCACTGTACTACCGTGTTGTAGCATTACCGCTGCCATATTGGATATGAACGATCACTGGTTATCGGCAGAAGCTGGGATATAAAGTCATGTTTATGACGCCTGATAGCAGTTAGGATAGATGTCGTACGTTTAAACCTACGAAAACTTTTGGAAGGAATCATTGATTCCCCCCCTCCCCTCAAAAAAAAAAAAAAAGAGGTTTGTCATTCCGAGAATTTGATGATCCGAAACTAAAAAAAAAAAAAAATAATAATAATAATCCGAAGGTTCATTGGACTGGATAAGGTCCGTTTGACCGAAAACGAAATAATGATCGTTATGCCAAAGGTTCGTTCATTCGAATATTAAATCAGGTGTGCTTATCCGCAAATGAAATAAACTTCGCATTCGTAAGATTCATTAATCCGAAAATGTCCGGGGTATCTGCTCTTGGAGCTCAACGCCCTGTGAAAACCGAAACAAGGATTTGCCGTCAAAAGATATAGTCTATGTGTCAAATTTATTACTCGGGATCAGCACACGAAAAATGCACTATGCCGATTATGATACCACCTTGATATGATTTCTTTGTGTGATATACACTCGTTTCGACTGATATCAAAGAGTTGAGAGTATACTATTGACCAGTTTCTCTATCTAAAAAAAAATAAAATTAAAAAAACATACTAGTACGACAAGTTGTTTGTGGTTACAACTGCTGTCATGTTCAAAATATTAATGCCGTTTTTGGATAAGTGAAGCCACGGAAATTCGAATAAGATTACAATGGAAAACGTTAACAGTTCATTGAAAGTATTCATACCCCTCGCAAACAAGCGACTACGTGTTGGTTACGAATAGTAATGAGGCCCAAATGCCTTTTTTATGGTCCAGTCTATATACTGCCGCTGATCGCCTGTATGTATGGAATGTAGTCTACAAACGTTATACAGGGTCGACATACTTTTCATTATTGACAATGCATTTCCAGCAATATTTCAACGCCAATAGTCAGCAAACCTTAAATAGACAGCGTGTTTATTCTAGATCATTGTTTTGTAGAACACTGGGATTTATCTATTATTTTTTTATTATTTTATTTTATTTTATTTTATTTACTTTTTTTTTTTTTGGGTGGGGGGGGGGGGCTGTATGCATGCGTGACAGCTGAGTTTACATTGCACCAACCTGCCGGAAATGCATGGCACCAGTCGGGCCATGTCATTGCCACATTCAGCAACGAACGACATTATGTACAAACCCTGAAGACTGAAATCAGTGCAGAGTTGTGAAGAGCATGTGAACTCAAAGTACTATTAATCATGTGACAGTGCCTTACTGCTCAAACCAAGCAAAAGAAAGGCGGAAAAACTTTCCTATCTTGTCAGCGTCCTAATGGCTGCTTGTAGCGTAAAGGTTTCCTCTTCCCCTTCTGTTTTTGTTTTTACAGGTTCAAGATTTATTTTAAAGGTAACATCGCTTCCATCCACTTCTTGCTATTCCAGTCTATAAACACATCTTATTACAAAATTGTATAACTCTATTTTTCTGTGTTGGCCTAGTACAGGCAAGATTCTTTTTTTTTCTAAGCAATGTTCCCAGCCCAGCAGGAGTTTGCGCATAAATCAAGTATGCGCAGATAGGCCCTATAGATGAAACATCACTATAACCCTTTCTGTGTCAGTGAGTCAAAGAGTGCGTTTATCAACTCTTTTTCTCTGCAGAAACAGGTTTTCCAAACAGCTTTCAAGGAATTTTTACGAGTTAATAAATGCAAAGCTGTTTTGAAAGCCCTTTCGGAAAGCCTTTTCGAAAGCCGCAAATTTGTGGCTTTCCAAACAGGTTTCCTAAACAGGTTTTCAGAAACCTGTTTGTAAAAGCCTTTTGAAGTTGATAAACGCAAAGCTGTTTTGAAACGGCTTTGCAGTATTGTACTGCAGTTACGAACAATACACGCCTTATTATGACCTCTTCTCCTTGGGTCGAATTGCGCAATGCAGCTGTGCAGTGACAGGCCAGTTATAGGTGTTCGCGAAGAGTTGATAAACGCAACTATTTTGGAAGCCGTTTCTAAAGGGCTTTGGAAAGGGCTTTGGAAAGGGCTTTGGAAAGGGCTTTTGAAAGCCGTTTAAACAGGGGAAAGTTGAAAAACGCAGCCAAAATGTGCACAAATATCTCACACAAACCTATGGAGAGGCAATTTATGTGGCACGCATAGAAGGTGAATTCATTAGTGTGGACACACGTGAGGGCAAGTAATGGGTCATTATGGAAATTTGGGCTTTATCGTAGTTGTTGTTGCTTCTCTACAAGTCTTTTCGCATTTCAATAATGTTGGTTAATTCATACCGGAATTTGCATTTGAATAATGTTGGTTTAATTCACTCCGGGATTTGTATACCTGTTCATAAATGTGCAAGCTACTGTATGTATGTTCCAAGTTCACAGTTATGTAGTCCCTACACCTATCATGTACATACGTTTACCTCTCACTTTTTTGCTCTTTCCCCTCATTCTATTTGTGTATATCGAGACCAATGAACATGTCCATTTGTCAGGGTTTTTTTTTCAGCATTTTAGTTCAATGTCTGTTTCAGATGTGTAGTTCTTTTCCCCCATTAGATTAACTTTGCAATATTGTAACTGACACCATGATACACTTTGATAGCGAGACCTTGTTTTGGTGAAAAATATGCATAGAAAATGGGTAGATGTTTTCATAATTTAGTACGCAAATGAGATAAAAGAGATGTGTTATTTAGTAGCTGCAGTTAATCTTTGTATCTCTTAATCACACCAGGAATCATGAACAGGTCTTGATGTGATCTGTTATGAAACATATTCATATATTGCGGCAGTGCGTTGTAGAATATAGAAATCTGCCTGGTCTACGGCCTCTTTAATACCAATTTGCAAATATACTTCTGTAAGTGCTATTTAGTTCTTCTTTATTGATTGATTCCAGTACTCGATTTACCTCGGGCTCTGACGACAATATAATGTGTACCTTGTTTGCCCGATAACTTAGCTGTTTTTTTGGTTTTTTTTCAGTACGCCAAGGTACATTTTGATATCAGTACTTTGTTGTAGTAAAAATATTCATAGAAATGGCCAACTATTTGCTTAATTCACTATGCAAATTAGATTATTAGGGTATTTTTAATGACTGTTTTTTCTTGTGTCTCTTTATCACAAAAGATTCATCAACTTAGGTCTTGACATCCTTATGATACCTATAACGATTCAGATTCATATATTGCGGCAATGTGTTGTAGAATCTCCCAGCCTATCGTTAAGTATAGCCACTTGCATACCAATTTGCATACGTAATTGCAAATATTGTTATTCATTTTTCCCCTCTGAATTGGTTGATTCCAGTACTTTTTTCCTCGGACTCTGATGACACCATGTGCACTTTCTTTGACCGATAGTTTATCTATTTTTTACTACGCCAAGGTACATTTTGACAGCAAAATTTTGTCTTGGGGAAACATAATATTATGTTGAGAAAATGAAAATGTTTGCATGATTTACTATGTAAATGAGATGCGTATTTTATGCAAATTCTTGAAGTTGGTTTTTGTATCTCTTTGTCACACTAGGAATCGTGAACCGGTCTCGATACAATGATAACTATCATCAGAATTATGATTCAGATTCATATGTTGCGGCAATGCGTTGTAGAATCTAGAAACCTGCCAGTTCTGTATCCTCTTGTATATACCAATTGGCATAGATATTTGAATAAGTGTTATTCAATTCTTTTGAATTGATTGATTACAGGAATTAATCTTGATTGGACTGTGATGACACAATGGACTTTTTGTTCAATCAACGACTGATTTAAGCTAAAAATACATAAACACACACAAAAAATCATGTGTATGTATGAGTTGTGCCTATAAACTTTGGACGCACATGCTAAAGGTCAAAGGTTAAAATGTCAAGGTCAAATGCTCAAAATTTCACTATTTTCCCCTATACCTATGCAATGCCTGGATGTATTTTCTTGAAACGTAGTGTATACATGAACTACCAAATAAACATTCCCCAGAGAGAGCGTTGGGTCATGGGGTCAAAGGTCAAAGGTCAAGTGAAAATGTTAAAATTTCAGCTTTTTCTCCATATCTCACAAATATTTCAATGTATCTTCATGGAACTTAGTATATATGCGTGTACTGACTGGCAGTGATCATGTAGGGAATTTAGGGGTTATGGGTCAAAGGTCAGGGGGTGAAATGTAATGCCTGCAGGATTTTTTCTTGAAACTGAAGTGTATCCATAGAAATACTCAATATCATCTTGGAAGTTTCTTGCCTAAAGGTCTAAGGTCAAAAGGTCAAAGGTCAAGTGAAAGTGCTAAATTTCACTTCTTTAAACTTATAAAAGGGTCAAAAGTTGGGTACATCCAAATAAACCTAGTTCAAGAATAGTGAACACTCAGTTATGCATTTGTGACAAACCTGTCATTTTAATATTTTGCCAGTTATGTGAAGCTGTCATCACACATTGTTAAGACATTGTGCTATAGACCTATTCGGAGAACCATGCATTATGGCGGAGGCATACCAGTCGCCATAGCGACATTTCTAGTTTTTTCTTGTCAGAAAACCGTTCGATAGAGCTGGTATGTAAAATTCGTAACACAAGTCATACCCAACTTCATCGGTTTTCACTCTGTGGAGCGCATTCAGGTTGAGACAATTGGAAATAATAGCCGAAGATACAATGTAAAATGAAAGGAATTAGGGTACACGAGGGCATGGGAAAATTGAAAAGTCACTGTACTACCGTGTTGTAGCATTACCGCTGCCATATTGGATATGAACGATCACTGGTTATCGGCAGAAGCTGGGATATAAAGTCATGTTTATGACGCCTGATAGCAGTTAGGATAGATGTCGTACGTTTAAACCTACGAAAACTTTTGGAAGGAATCATTGATTCCCCCCCTCCCCTCAAAAAAAAAAAAAAAGAGGTTTGTCATTCCGAGAATTTGATGATCCGAAACTAAAAAAAAAAAAAAATAATAATAATAATCCGAAGGTTCATTGGACTGGATAAGGTCCGTTTGACCGAAAACGAAATAATGATCGTTATGCCAAAGGTTCGTTCATTCGAATATTAAATCAGGTGTGCTTATCCGCAAATGAAATAAACTTCGCATTCGTAAGATTCATTAATCCGAAAATGTCCGGGGTATCTGCTCTTGGAGCTCAACGCCCTGTGAAAACCGAAACAAGGATTTGCCGTCAAAAGATATAGTCTATGTGTCAAATTTATTACTCGGGATCAGCACACGAAAAATGCACTATGCCGATTATGATACCACCTTGATATGATTTCTTTGTGTGATATACACTCGTTTCGACTGATATCAAAGAGTTGAGAGTATACTATTGACCAGTTTCTCTATCTAAAAAAAAATAAAATTAAAAAAACATACTAGTACGACAAGTTGTTTGTGGTTACAACTGCTGTCATGTTCAAAATATTAATGCCGTTTTTGGATAAGTGAAGCCACGGAAATTCGAATAAGATTACAATGGAAAACGTTAACAGTTCATTGAAAGTATTCATACCCCTCGCAAACAAGCGACTACGTGTTGGTTACGAATAGTAATGAGGCCCAAATGCCTTTTTTATGGTCCAGTCTATATACTGCCGCTGATCGCCTGTATGTATGGAATGTAGTCTACAAACGTTATACAGGGTCGACATACTTTTCATTATTGACAATGCATTTCCAGCAATATTTCAACGCCAATAGTCAGCAAACCTTAAATAGACAGCGTGTTTATTCTAGATCATTGTTTTGTAGAACACTGGGATTTATCTATTATTTTTTTATTATTTTATTTTATTTTATTTTATTTACTTTTTTTTTTTTTGGGTGGGGGGGGGGGGGGGGCTGTATGCATGCGTGACAGCTGAGTTTACATTGCACCAACCTGCCGGAAATGCATGGCACCAGTCGGGCCATGTCATTGCCACATTCAGCAACGAACGACATTATGTACAAACCCTGAAGACTGAAATCAGTGCAGAGTTGTGAAGAGCATGTGAACTCAAAGTACTATTAATCATGTGACAGTGCCTTACTGCTCAAACCAAGCAAAAGAAAGGCGGAAAAACTTTCCTATCTTGTCAGCGTCCTAATGGCTGCTTGTAGCGTAAAGGTTTCCTCTTCCCCTTCTGTTTTTGTTTTTACAGGTTCAAGATTTATTTTAAAGGTAACATCGCTTCCATCCACTTCTTGCTATTCCAGTCTATAAACACATCTTATTACAAAATTGTATAACTCTATTTTTCTGTGTTGGCCTAGTACAGGCAAGATTCTTTTTTTTTCTAAGCAATGTTCCCAGCCCAGCAGGAGTTTGCGCATAAATCAAGTATGCGCAGATAGGCCCTATAGATGAAACATCACTATAACCCTTTCTGTGTCAGTGAGTCAAAGAGTGCGTTTATCAACTCTTTTTCTCTGCAGAAACAGGTTTTCCAAACAGCTTTCAAGGAATTTTTACGAGTTAATAAATGCAAAGCTGTTTTGAAAGCCCTTTCGGAAAGCCTTTTCGAAAGCCGCAAATTTGTGGCTTTCCAAACAGGTTTCCTAAACAGGTTTTCAGAAACCTGTTTGTAAAAGCCTTTTGAAGTTGATAAACGCAAAGCTGTTTTGAAACGGCTTTGCAGTATTGTACTGCAGTTACGAACAATACACGCCTTATTATGACCTCTTCTCCTTGGGTCGAATTGCGCAATGCAGCTGTGCAGTGACAGGCCAGTTATAGGTGTTCGCGAAGAGTTGATAAACGCAACTATTTTGGAAGCCGTTTCTAAAGGGCTTTGGAAAGGGCTTTGGAAAGGGCTTTGGAAAGGGCTTTTGAAAGCCGTTTAAACAGGGGAAAGTTGAAAAACGCAGCCAAAATGTGCACAAATATCTCACACAAACCTATGGAGAGGCAATTTATGTGGCACGCATAGAAGGTGAATTCATTAGTGTGGACACACGTGAGGGCAAGTAATGGGTCATTATGGAAATTTGGGCTTTATCGTAGTTGTTGTTGCTTCTCTACAAGTCTTTTCGCATTTCAATAATGTTGGTTAATTCATACCGGAATTTGCATTTGAATAATGTTGGTTTAATTCACTCCGGGATTTGTATACCTGTTCATAAATGTGCAAGCTACTGTATGTATGTTCCAAGTTCACAGTTATGTAGTCCCTACACCTATCATGTACATACGTTTACCTCTCACTTTTTTGCTCTTTCCCCTCATTCTATTTGTGTATATCGAGACCAATGAACATGTCCATTTGTCAGGGTTTTTTTTTCAGCATTTTAGTTCAATGTCTGTTTCAGATGTGTAGTTCTTTTCCCCCATTAGATTAACTTTGCAATATTGTAACTGACACCATGATACACTTTGATAGCGAGACCTTGTTTTGGTGAAAAATATGCATAGAAAATGGGTAGATGTTTTCATAATTTAGTACGCAAATGAGATAAAAGAGATGTGTTATTTAGTAGCTGCAGTTAATCTTTGTATCTCTTAATCACACCAGGAATCATGAACAGGTCTTGATGTGATCTGTTATGAAACATATTCATATATTGCGGCAGTGCGTTGTAGAATATAGAAATCTGCCTGGTCTACGGCCTCTTTAATACCAATTTGCAAATATACTTCTGTAAGTGCTATTTAGTTCTTCTTTATTGATTGATTCCAGTACTCGATTTACCTCGGGCTCTGACGACAATATAATGTGTACCTTGTTTGCCCGATAACTTAGCTGTTTTTTTGGTTTTTTTTCAGTACGCCAAGGTACATTTTGATATCAGTACTTTGTTGTAGTAAAAATATTCATAGAAATGGCCAACTATTTGCTTAATTCACTATGCAAATTAGATTATTAGGGTATTTTTAATGACTGTTTTTTCTTGTGTCTCTTTATCACAAAAGATTCATCAACTTAGGTCTTGACATCCTTATGATACCTATAACGATTCAGATTCATATATTGCGGCAATGTGTTGTAGAATCTCCCAGCCTATCGTTAAGTATAGCCACTTGCATACCAATTTGCATACGTAATTGCAAATATTGTTATTCATTTTTCCCCTCTGAATTGGTTGATTCCAGTACTTTTTTCCTCGGACTCTGATGACACCATGTGCACTTTCTTTGACCGATAGTTTATCTATTTTTTACTACGCCAAGGTACATTTTGACAGCAAAATTTTGTCTTGGGGAAACATAATATTATGTTGAGAAAATGAAAATGTTTGCATGATTTACTATGTAAATGAGATGCGTATTTTATGCAAATTCTTGAAGTTGGTTCTTGTATCTCTTTGTCACACTAGGAATCGTGAACCGGTCTCGATACAATGATAACTATCATCAGAATTATGATTCAGATTCATATGTTGCGGCAATGCGTTGTAGAATCTAGAAACCTGCCAGTTCTGTATCCTCTTGTATATACCAATTGGCATAGATATTTGAATAAGTGTTATTCAATTCTTTTGAATTGATTGATTACAGGAATTAATCTTGATTGGACTGTGATGACACAATGGACTTTTTGTTCAATCAACGACTGATTTAAGCTAAAAATACATAAACACACACAAAAAATCATGTGTATGTATGAGTTGTGCCTATAAACTTTGGACGCACATGCTAAAGGTCAAAGGTTAAAATGTCAAGGTCAAATGCTCAAAATTTCACTATTTTCCCCTATACCTATGCAATGCCTGGATGTATTTTCTTGAAACGTAGTGTATACATGAACTACCAAATAAACATTCCCCAGAGAGAGCGTTGGGTCATGGGGTCAAAGGTCAAAGGTCAAGTGAAAATGTTAAAATTTCAGCTTTTTCTCCATATCTCACAAATATTTCAATGTATCTTCATGGAACTTAGTATATATGCGTGTACTGACTGGCAGTGATCATGTAGGGAATTTAGGGGTTATGGGTCAAAGGTCAGGGGGTGAAATGTAATGCCTGCAGGATTTTTTCTTGAAACTGAAGTGTATCCATAGAAATACTCAATATCATCTTGGAAGTTTCTTGCCTAAAGGTCTAAGGTCAAAAGGTCAAAGGTCAAGTGAAAGTGCTAAATTTCACTTCTTTAAACTTATAAAAGGGTCAAAAGTTGGGTACATCCAAATAAACCTAGTTCAAGAATAGTGAACACTCAGTTATGCATTTGTGACAAACCTGTCATTTTAATATTTTGCCAGTTATGTGAAGCTGTCATCACACATTGTTAAGACATTGTGCTATAGACCTATTCGGAGAACCATGCATTATGGCGGAGGCATACCAGTCGCCATAGCGACATTTCTAGTTTTTTCTTGTCAGAAAACCGTTCGATAGAGCTGGTATGTAAAATTCGTAACACAAGTCATACCCAACTTCATCGGTTTTCACTCTGTGGAGCGCATTCAGGTTGAGACAATTGGAAATAATAGCCGAAGATACAATGTAAAATGAAAGGAATTAGGGTACACGAGGGCATGGGAAAATTGAAAAGTCACTGTACTACCGTGTTGTAGCATTACCGCTGCCATATTGGATATGAACGATCACTGGTTATCGGCAGAAGCTGGGATATAAAGTCATGTTTATGACGCCTGATAGCAGTTAGGATAGATGTCGTACGTTTAAACCTACGAAAACTTTTGGAAGGAATCATTGATTCCCCCCCTCCCCTCAAAAAAAAAAAAAAAAGAGGTTTGTCATTCCGAGAATTTGATGATCCGAAACTAAAAAAAAAAAAAAATAATAATAATAATCCGAAGGTTCATTGGACTGGATAAGGTCCGTTTGACCGAAAACGAAATAATGATCGTTATGCCAAAGGTTCGTTCATTCGAATATTAAATCAGGTGTGCTTATCCGCAAATGAAATAAACTTCGCATTCGTAAGATTCATTAATCCGAAAATGTCCGGGGTATCTGCTCTTGGAGCTCAACGCCCTGTGAAAACCGAAACAAGGATTTGCCGTCAAAAGATATAGTCTATGTGTCAAATTTATTACTCGGGATCAGCACACGAAAAATGCACTATGCCGATTATGATACCACCTTGATATGATTTCTTTGTGTGATATACACTCGTTTCGACTGATATCAAAGAGTTGAGAGTATACTATTGACCAGTTTCTCTATCTAAAAAAAAATAAAATTAAAAAAACATACTAGTACGACAAGTTGTTTGTGGTTACAACTGCTGTCATGTTCAAAATATTAATGCCGTTTTTGGATAAGTGAAGCCACGGAAATTCGAATAAGATTACAATGGAAAACGTTAACAGTTCATTGAAAGTATTCATACCCCTCGCAAACAAGCGACTACGTGTTGGTTACGAATAGTAATGAGGCCCAAATGCCTTTTTTATGGTCCAGTCTATATACTGCCGCTGATCGCCTGTATGTATGGAATGTAGTCTACAAACGTTATACAGGGTCGACATACTTTTCATTATTGACAATGCATTTCCAGCAATATTTCAACGCCAATAGTCAGCAAACCTTAAATAGACAGCGTGTTTATTCTAGATCATTGTTTTGTAGAACACTGGGATTTATCTATTATTTTTTTATTATTTTATTTTATTTTATTTTATTTACTTTTTTTTTTTTTGGGTGGGGGGGGGGGGCTGTATGCATGCGTGACAGCTGAGTTTACATTGCACCAACCTGCCGGAAATGCATGGCACCAGTCGGGCCATGTCATTGCCACATTCAGCAACGAACGACATTATGTACAAACCCTGAAGACTGAAATCAGTGCAGAGTTGTGAAGAGCATGTGAACTCAAAGTACTATTAATCATGTGACAGTGCCTTACTGCTCAAACCAAGCAAAAGAAAGGCGGAAAAACTTTCCTATCTTGTCAGCGTCCTAATGGCTGCTTGTAGCGTAAAGGTTTCCTCTTCCCCTTCTGTTTTTGTTTTTACAGGTTCAAGATTTATTTTAAAGGTAACATCGCTTCCATCCACTTCTTGCTATTCCAGTCTATAAACACATCTTATTACAAAATTGTATAACTCTATTTTTCTGTGTTGGCCTAGTACAGGCAAGATTCTTTTTTTTTCTAAGCAATGTTCCCAGCCCAGCAGGAGTTTGCGCATAAATCAAGTATGCGCAGATAGGCCCTATAGATGAAACATCACTATAACCCTTTCTGTGTCAGTGAGTCAAAGAGTGCGTTTATCAACTCTTTTTCTCTGCAGAAACAGGTTTTCCAAACAGCTTTCAAGGAATTTTTACGAGTTAATAAATGCAAAGCTGTTTTGAAAGCCCTTTCGGAAAGCCTTTTCGAAAGCCGCAAATTTGTGGCTTTCCAAACAGGTTTCCTAAACAGGTTTTCAGAAACCTGTTTGTAAAAGCCTTTTGAAGTTGATAAACGCAAAGCTGTTTTGAAACGGCTTTGCAGTATTGTACTGCAGTTACGAACAATACACGCCTTATTATGACCTCTTCTCCTTGGGTCGAATTGCGCAATGCAGCTGTGCAGTGACAGGCCAGTTATAGGTGTTCGCGAAGAGTTGATAAACGCAACTATTTTGGAAGCCGTTTCTAAAGGGCTTTGGAAAGGGCTTTGGAAAGGGCTTTGGAAAGGGCTTTTGAAAGCCGTTTAAACAGGGGAAAGTTGAAAAACGCAGCCAAAATGTGCACAAATATCTCACACAAACCTATGGAGAGGCAATTTATGTGGCACGCATAGAAGGTGAATTCATTAGTGTGGACACACGTGAGGGCAAGTAATGGGTCATTATGGAAATTTGGGCTTTATCGTAGTTGTTGTTGCTTCTCTACAAGTCTTTTCGCATTTCAATAATGTTGGTTAATTCATACCGGAATTTGCATTTGAATAATGTTGGTTTAATTCACTCCGGGATTTGTATACCTGTTCATAAATGTGCAAGCTACTGTATGTATGTTCCAAGTTCACAGTTATGTAGTCCCTACACCTATCATGTACATACGTTTACCTCTCACTTTTTTGCTCTTTCCCCTCATTCTATTTGTGTATATCGAGACCAATGAACATGTCCATTTGTCAGGGTTTTTTTTTTCAGCATTTTAGTTCAATGTCTGTTTCAGATGTGTAGTTCTTTTCCCCCATTAGATTAACTTTGCAATATTGTAACTGACACCATGATACACTTTGATAGCGAGACCTTGTTTTGGTGAAAAATATGCATAGAAAATGGGTAGATGTTTTCATAATTTAGTACGCAAATGAGATAAAAGAGATGTGTTATTTAGTAGCTGCAGTTAATCTTTGTATCTCTTAATCACACCAGGAATCATGAACAGGTCTTGATGTGATCTGTTATGAAACATATTCATATATTGCGGCAGTGCGTTGTAGAATATAGAAATCTGCCTGGTCTACGGCCTCTTTAATACCAATTTGCAAATATACTTCTGTAAGTGCTATTTAGTTCTTCTTTATTGATTGATTCCAGTACTCGATTTACCTCGGGCTCTGACGACAATATAATGTGTACCTTGTTTGCCCGATAACTTAGCTGTTTTTTTGGTTTTTTTTCAGTACGCCAAGGTACATTTTGATATCAGTACTTTGTTGTAGTAAAAATATTCATAGAAATGGCCAACTATTTGCTTAATTCACTATGCAAATTAGATTATTAGGGTATTTTTAATGACTGTTTTTTCTTGTGTCTCTTTATCACAAAAGATTCATCAACTTAGGTCTTGACATCCTTATGATACCTATAACGATTCAGATTCATATATTGCGGCAATGTGTTGTAGAATCTCCCAGCCTATCGTTAAGTATAGCCACTTGCATACCAATTTGCATACGTAATTGCAAATATTGTTATTCATTTTTCCCCTCTGAATTGGTTGATTCCAGTACTTTTTTCCTCGGACTCTGATGACACCATGTGCACTTTCTTTGACCGATAGTTTATCTATTTTTTACTACGCCAAGGTACATTTTGACAGCAAAATTTTGTCTTGGGGAAACATAATATTATGTTGAGAAAATGAAAATGTTTGCATGATTTACTATGTAAATGAGATGCGTATTTTATGCAAATTCTTGAAGTTGGTTCTTGTATCTCTTTGTCACACTAGGAATCGTGAACCGGTCTCGATACAATGATAACTATCATCAGAATTATGATTCAGATTCATATGTTGCGGCAATGCGTTGTAGAATCTAGAAACCTGCCAGTTCTGTATCCTCTTGTATATACCAATTGGCATAGATATTTGAATAAGTGTTATTCAATTCTTTTGAATTGATTGATTACAGGAATTAATCTTGATTGGACTGTGATGACACAATGGACTTTTTGTTCAATCAACGACTGATTTAAGCTAAAAATACATAAACACACACAAAAAATCATGTGTATGTATGAGTTGTGCCTATAAACTTTGGACGCACATGCTAAAGGTCAAAGGTTAAAATGTCAAGGTCAAATGCTCAAAATTTCACTATTTTCCCCTATACCTATGCAATGCCTGGATGTATTTTCTTGAAACGTAGTGTATACATGAACTACCAAATAAACATTCCCCAGAGAGAGCGTTGGGTCATGGGGTCAAAGGTCAAAGGTCAAGTGAAAATGTTAAAATTTCAGCTTTTTCTCCATATCTCACAAATATTTCAATGTATCTTCATGGAACTTAGTATATATGCGTGTACTGACTGGCAGTGATCATGTAGGGAATTTAGGGGTTATGGGTCAAAGGTCAGGGGGTGAAATGTAATGCCTGCAGGATTTTTTCTTGAAACTGAAGTGTATCCATAGAAATACTCAATATCATCTTGGAAGTTTCTTGCCTAAAGGTCTAAGGTCAAAAGGTCAAAGGTCAAGTGAAAGTGCTAAATTTCACTTCTTTAAACTTATAAAAGGGTCAAAAGTTGGGTACATCCAAATAAACCTAGTTCAAGAATAGTGAACACTCAGTTATGCATTTGTGACAAACCTGTCATTTTAATATTTTGCCAGTTATGTGAAGCTGTCATCACACATTGTTAAGACATTGTGCTATAGACCTATTCGGAGAACCATGCATTATGGCGGAGGCATACCAGTCGCCATAGCGACATTTCTAGTTTTTTCTTGTCAGAAAACCGTTCGATAGAGCTGGTATGTAAAATTCGTAACACAAGTCATACCCAACTTCATCGGTTTTCACTCTGTGGAGCGCATTCAGGTTGAGACAATTGGAAATAATAGCCGAAGATACAATGTAAAATGAAAGGAATTAGGGTACACGAGGGCATGGGAAAATTGAAAAGTCACTGTACTACCGTGTTGTAGCATTACCGCTGCCATATTGGATATGAACGATCACTGGTTATCGGCAGAAGCTGGGATATAAAGTCATGTTTATGACGCCTGATAGCAGTTAGGATAGATGTCGTACGTTTAAACCTACGAAAACTTTTGGAAGGAATCATTGATTCCCCCCCTCCCCTCAAAAAAAAAAAAAAAGAGGTTTGTCATTCCGAGAATTTGATGATCCGAAACTAAAAAAAAAAAAAAATAATAATAATAATTCGAAGGTTCATTGGACTGGATAAGGTCCGTTTGACCGAAAACGAAATAATGATCGTTATGCCAAAGGTTCGTTCATTCGAATATTAAATCAGGTGTGCTTATCCGCAAATGAAATAAACTTCGCATTCGTAAGATTCATTAATCCGAAAATGTCCGGGGTATCTGCTCTTGGAGCTCAACGCCCTGTGAAAACCGAAACAAGGATTTGCCGTCAAAAGATATAGTCTATGTGTCAAATTTATTACTCGGGATCAGCACACGAAAAATGCACTATGCCGATTATGATACCACCTTGATATGATTTCTTTGTGTGATATACACTCGTTTCGACTGATATCAAAGAGTTGAGAGTATACTATTGACCAGTTTCTCTATCTAAAAAAAAATAAAATTAAAAAAACATACTAGTACGACAAGTTGTTTGTGGTTACAACTGCTGTCATGTTCAAAATATTAATGCCGTTTTTGGATAAGTGAAGCCACGGAAATTCGAATAAGATTACAATGGAAAACGTTAACAGTTCATTGAAAGTATTCATACCCCTCGCAAACAAGCGACTACGTGTTGGTTACGAATAGTAATGAGGCCCAAATGCCTTTTTTATGGTCCAGTCTATATACTGCCGCTGATCGCCTGTATGTATGGAATGTAGTCTACAAACGTTATACAGGGTCGACATACTTTTCATTATTGACAATGCATTTCCAGCAATATTTCAACGCCAATAGTCAGCAAACCTTAAATAGACAGCGTGTTTATTCTAGATCATTGTTTTGTAGAACACTGGGATTTATCTATTATTTTTTTATTATTTTATTTTATTTTATTTTATTTACTTTTTTTTTTTTTTGGGTGGGGGGGGGGGGGGCTGTATGCATGCGTGACAGCTGAGTTTACATTGCACCAACCTGCCGGAAATGCATGGCACCAGTCGGGCCATGTCATTGCCACATTCAGCAACGAACGACATTATGTACAAACCCTGAAGACTGAAATCAGTGCAGAGTTGTGAAGAGCATGTGAACTCAAAGTACTATTAATCATGTGACAGTGCCTTACTGCTCAAACCAAGCAAAAGAAAGGCGGAAAAACTTTCCTATCTTGTCAGCGTCCTAATGGCTGCTTGTAGCGTAAAGGTTTCCTCTTCCCCTTCTGTTTTTGTTTTTACAGGTTCAAGATTTATTTTAAAGGTAACATCGCTTCCATCCACTTCTTGCTATTCCAGTCTATAAACACATCTTATTACAAAATTGTATAACTCTATTTTTCTGTGTTGGCCTAGTACAGGCAAGATTCTTTTTTTTTCTAAGCAATGTTCCCAGCCCAGCAGGAGTTTGCGCATAAATCAAGTATGCGCAGATAGGCCCTATAGATGAAACATCACTATAACCCTTTCTGTGTCAGTGAGTCAAAGAGTGCGTTTATCAACTCTTTTTCTCTGCAGAAACAGGTTTTCCAAACAGCTTTCAAGGAATTTTTACGAGTTAATAAATGCAAAGCTGTTTTGAAAGCCCTTTCGGAAAGCCTTTTCGAAAGCCGCAAATTTGTGGCTTTCCAAACAGGTTTCCTAAACAGGTTTTCAGAAACCTGTTTGTAAAAGCCTTTTGAAGTTGATAAACGCAAAGCTGTTTTGAAACGGCTTTGCAGTATTGTACTGCAGTTACGAACAATACACGCCTTATTATGACCTCTTCTCCTTGGGTCGAATTGCGCAATGCAGCTGTGTAGTGACAGGCCAGTTATACGTGTTCGCGAAGAGTTGATAAACGCAACTATTTTGGAAGCCGTTTCTAAAGGGCTTTGGAAAGGGCTTTGGAAAGGGCTTTTGAAAGCCGTTTAAACAGGGGAAAGTTGAAAAACGCAGCCAAAATGTGCACAAATATCTCACACAAACCTATGGAGAGGCATTATGTGGCACGCATAGAGGGTGAATTCATTAGTGTGGACACACGTGAGGGCAAGTAATGGGTCATTATGGAAATTTGGGCTTTATCGTAGTTGTTGTTGTTTCTCTACAAGTCTTTTCGCATTTCAATAATGTTGGTTAATTCATACCGGAATTTGCATTTGAATAATGTTGGTTTAATTCACTCCGGGATTTGTATACCTGTTCATAAATGTGCAAGCTACTGTATGTATGTTCCAAGTTCACAGTTATGTAGTCCCTACACCTATCATGTACATACGTTTACCTCTCACTTTTTTGCTCTTTCCCCTCATTCTATTTGTGTATATCGAGACCAATGAACATGTCCATTTGTCAGGGTTTTTTTTTCCAGCATTTTAGTTCAATGTCTGTTTCAGATGTGTAGTTCTTTTCCCCCATTAGATTAACTTTGCAATATTGTAACTGTCCGTCAATATTTAATGGTGTTTGCAATGAAAACATTGAGAAAAAGGAAAGCGGAAACACGTCAAACCACCGAAGTGGCATTTATTGTGATAAAATCGGACCAAACTCTTTCTCATTCACTCCTCATTCATCCCTTATCTCTTCCTGCCTTCCCTCGTCTTCCCCTTTTCCCTACCAACACCAATACCAACACCGACACATTGTCGCCGCCATTTTCACAAATCTTCGTATACGCTTCGCTCTAGTGGATCAGCAAAAAGGTGTTTTTCACAGAATACATCTACAATGTAGTTTGACTACGCAAATTGTTAACTCTGGTGTATAAACCAGAATAAGGAGTGTTGTATTGTATACAAGAACAGTGTCAGGACAAAGGTTTTTCAGAGGACAAAACATTGAAATTACATATCGTTAATGAACAATTTTCATGCCTGACGGAGTAACTGCAGAATACCGGTATGTTCTGTTTGCACAGAAATAGAATGCATTTTCTCTCTCCCCATTCATCTGTGTGTCTATATTCTGCATGATCTGTGCCTATACTTTTAGACATGGGCCCTACTGCGATTGCATGCAGGAGGAATTGAGCTCAGCAACCTGTGCTTTAAAATATGTCTTTAATTGAGAGATAACATTTTATTTCATATTGTATTGATGAATTGCGCTTTCAATGGCAGGAGATAACACTTGTATTGGAGATCCTTCAAATCATCTTGACGTTTTCTCATAGGTCGGTCAAGATGACAAAAAAAAAAAGGTCGTTCTGCAGCAGTGCCGCAAAGAAGCCAGGACATATACATACATCTTGTTGAACATTTTAAGCTATAAGTGCAGTCCAAGTAGGTGTTTCATAAAGCTGTTCTTAAAGTTACGAATGACTTCAGAACGACTGGTGACAAGTTCTTGCTGAATTATTGAAATTATGATACTAGTAAGTAAAGCACATCAGAACTGATCACCAGTCGTTCTCAAGCAGTTTGTAATTGAACAGCTCAATGATAAAAAAAAAAACCCTGACAGCATAAACTATTCATAAAATTAGTCAACTCTGTGCATCCCAATCAAATTAGGATTTTTTTTTTTCAAGGGAAAAAGTATTGCTGTCCCCAGATTCATCATTTGCTGCGCGGGATAACAGCCTTCAGGCAGTGATTGCGCAGAACCCAACCAGAACCTTGTACCTTCCGAGACCTGGATGCTTGTCATATTGTAGAGTTCGCACACAGCCCAACTGTCATGCGTATAATATATATCATGTAGGTTCCTATACCATCAGCACGTCAGAAGTGTTCCGTTTTCTGTACGATTTTATCTTAAAATTCCATGGCCTTGATGTGAAATTCACCCACCTATTATCCAGAAAACTTGCCGGGGAGCCTTCCACCATCATAGAACGGGTACGTTCACGTGAAACAAAGCATTCGCAATGCATGCCGTATAGTAGACTTAGATTTTGTCATCTAGGGCCTAAGTTAGTGTTATTTTACGTGTATAGGTTTCAATATATACCGTGTACGTTGATTTACTCTCACAATACTTCGCACCTTTCCCAAGAAATGAGAAGGGCCCTAGGGGTGGATGAGGTGACAATAAGTATAAATGATACACATTGTGTGTAACATAGTCTTCGTTTTGTTCTGTTTATGTTTAACTTACATATTCATTTTTTTTTTTAATTCTGCCTAGCGTTTCCAATGTGATTGATACGGAAGTCTTGTCTGTGCTGCTATCCAAAGTGTCTAGGTTGAAAATCCATGAAATCAAACTATGTGAACTGAGTCAACGCAGTCATATATAAAGCAAAAACAAGGAGGTAGCTCACACATCAGTGAGCAGTAATGAACCAACAATACTGGGTAATTTAGATGACATTTCGTGAAGTTACGGGTAGATAACTATACACAAAATACAAAGAAAAATCCACAAAATTTCATTTTCAACCACACATTCCTCCCCTTGATACTGATACATTTTGTTGAGGGTAATATAATTCTCCCTATTTTTTTTTTGTTTGTTTGCCGAAAGAGGTAAGTGGCTTTTCATTATGCTAGAAGCACGTATGGACAACGATGCATGGACGACGATACTGGAAAACATGAGGAGAAATCCACAAAAATTCACTTTCAAGTTTAAAGTCTCTTCTCTTGATACTGATATATTATGTTGAGGGTAATATAATTCTTCCTGCTTTTGAAAGAGTTAAGTTTTAGTGTTTTTCATTATGTTAGAGACACGAAAATATATTTAATTCTCTTCATATTTTCTTTATATCTCTCTCCTTTTTTTGACGTCACGAGATATTGCCTTATCAGCCAGCAATGGCTGCCATGAGACCTTAAAAACACATAAGAATTATATATCTTTGAATGGATTGTCCGTTTTTCTCAAACTTCAACGATTTGTTTTGCTAATATTGCCGCATTTCCTGAATTATAAATAAAGAAATATGCACATTATGTATATATATAATTTTATGTATATACAGAGTACAAGTGTATATGCATATAAAAATACACTCAACAAAAAAGTAAGTTCCCCCTAGCATTTTTGGATATATCTCAAAAAGTATTTAACCGATTTTCATAATTCAAACGGAAATGAATAAGGAATTTCATTACTCATAACATGAGTGGCAAATCATTGCCACCAGATATCATTATTGGTGTGAAAAAATGCATCTTAGGTCAAAATGCATGGAAACGAAAGTTGCACTTTATTGATTTAAAATGAATTTTACACAAATAATCAAACAATCACGTATGATTCTGAACATCTAGGGATGGCTTATTGCATATTTTTCTATATCTTTCTTTTCATGATCATACAGTCACGTATTTTGATAATTGATATGTCCACCATTCGCTCAATGAACAGCCGGCATCTCTTCCTCATACTGTTGACTAAAGTTTGTACTTGGCACTGCTTCAATGTTGGCCCATGCTCTCTGCAAGATGCGCTGAAATTCTTGCAGTGAAGTGTCGTCTTTCACCTTCCTACTCGCTTTCCGCTTAATGATATCTCAAAGATTCTCTACTGGATTACAGTTAGGGGATCTTGCAGGCCACTCCATACGTTCGATGCCATTTCCCTCAACAAACTGATCTACAACTTGAGCGCATGATGCAAAATGACCATAGGCACATTAATGTGATCAACCCAAATTGGAATTACAAATCACATGGCTTCTACCAACATTTTCATATTGAAAAGGCTATTGTTTACAAAAGTATGCATAACATCTGTTTAATAGGGAAGCACATTGTACCTGAAAAAATTCCTGAGAATCACACAATTTAAAAAGGTCATTTGCTACGTACATAGGAAATGTATACAATATGCTTCATATAGCCTGAGGTGCAACTTTTTTCCCAATGCATTTTGACATAAAATGCGTTTTTTTTTTTTTTTTTTACACCAATAATATCTGGTGGCAATGATATACCATTCATGTTATGAGTAATGAAATTCCCTATCCATTCCCGTTTGAATCATGAAAATCTGTAAAACACTTTTTGAGATATATCCAAAAATGTTAAGGGGGGAACTTACTTTTTTTTTTTTTTTTTTGCTGAGTGTATATTTATGTGTGTTGTTGAGGATAAAACTGCCTATTGCAACCACCAAAGGAAGACAAAAAAAAAAAAAAGTGGCCGCTATAGACACGGTCGTTTACATGACTTTTGTATTGTCGGTCACTAAGGCATGTTTCAGTGTATTTGGTTTCATTGCCCTTTAAAGGGGCATTTCAGACGATTTTCGTAATTTCACATCATGTAGTATATACATTATTTCGACAGCTCCATGTATAAATTTGTGGAATTTATTGTGGTCCTCGAGCAGAGAAACTAACACTCTAAAAATCTTAAACAAAATACACTGAACAAAGTTGATGACAAAGGAACCTCACATTAGTATTTCAGAGTATTGTAACAGTAGGCCTACAATACCGCTTGCCCGACAAGTTACCTGTGTATAATCTATGCATCATGCCTTCTTCTTTTGTTCTGCTTCCTCGGGCCTTAACATATGCATTCTTATGGTGAGGCTGCCATGTCATCGTCCTTAGTTCATTGCAATTTGCTGTAAATTTTGAAAGCATTCTTATTCCTCATCCCGATCACTATAAATTCTGAAACTATGTACTCAGTGTAAGTAATTAACAGTTGTTCAAATGTAAAAGTCTGAAAATCATGTGGAGGTCTCCTTTAATGTGATTGAATGGTCGACTAGAAACGCTGTCCTATATACAGTGGAATATGATTTGGATTCTTAACCAAAATCTCTGTGGTGTTCGGTTCGGACATTCTCGGAAAAAAGAATGTCATCTTGATTTGGGGATGTAGAATTGGAAAAAACCAATCAGGATCCCTTAAATTTAGGATTAAAACAATACATAGCCCTCCTTGAAAATAAAGGTTCCTAATTCATGTTCATGATAGGCCGCCATAGAGGTTGAATATACTGCCATAATTTCGATCATAATACCTAGTAAATAATACCAGACTGCAAATTTATCTCTAGAAGGCGAAATGTCTTGATAATCATGCCTGGTCCTCTTGTACTCATGCAAATTTAGGCGGAGTCGAAAGTCAAAGTGAATTCCTACGTAATCTGCACATAAAATGTTCTCTGTATTAACCCTCTCACCCCAATAATATTAGGAGAGAATACCACTTTATCCAACATGACACGAATTCACTGGACATGGGTGTTTTCTGCCCTGCTAGTAGCAGTCTGCCAATTCTCAGGTAAGCGCACTTTGGTCTTGTTTTATAGTTTACAAAATTCAGTTGAGAACCAGAAGGTCGTTATTACAACTTTGGGGGATATCATATCATTTGTGTTACATTGTAGTGCTTGATCTCTTCTACGCTGTCAATTTAAAATCATTTTAAATTTCTAATAAAACGTGAAAAATAAAACCAAAAGGGCATTATTTTTTCCAGATGTTTGGACAATGCTTACGAATCTGTCCACATTTGGATACATCAACCTTTTATTTCATGTGTTTCGTTTTTATTTACGCTCAAATCTTAGAAACCGAAAGCGCCCATCTGATTCTCATAATCAACATTATTTTTTTTTTTCAATATCTGCGGGCTGTTCAAAGCTGGCAGGCCACTTTTTGCATTGTTATTCAGGATATTATGTACGTTATACAGATAAATATATATTTTTAAATATGTCTCCTCATTTTTTATAACATGCACTTTCTTTTCGTCTTCGCTTATATCATCTTCTTGTCAGAGAACATGTGACTTTTCTCAACTTCCGTCACCATGTGATAATCACAGTCACCAGAAAATTGCAAGTTTTTTTTTTTTTTTCAGGAGGATGTACGACAAAACGTTTTTGATTTTGAGAACATTATCTGATTTACCCCCATAGCCTTCTTTTAAAGCAAAAATGCACACACACACACACACACACACACAAACGCACATGTACACACACCACACAAACAATCACACACAAAAGCAAACAAATCAAAACAAACAAACAAAAGCAAACAAAAGCAAACAAAGAAGCAAAGAAAATCAAAATGAAATCAAATAACCCGAAAAAAAAAACATTGATCCTCGCGATTATTGCTAATTGGAGAAGTGCAACACTGCCTTTAATGGGGAATTCCAACCTGTGAAGAAAAAGAAAAAAAAAAAACTCAACGAACAAAAAGCGGAATAGGACGTGAGCATAGTCGCACTTTGCCCCGTCTGTATACACCTTTCTGCCAAGAATTCATGAGATCATTTTCTTTTCTTTTTTCCCCTCTAGTCTCCATACAGTATACCCGTTGCACTGTCACATGACGTAGGGGAAGGGAAGGGTGGCTGCAGCTGTACCCCATATTCAGGGTTGAAGAAAAACAAAACTCCAACATCAACCAAAAGGGGGGGGGCATACGCATGAATAAAGAAAGCTGAATGACATTATGACATTATGATCAGGTTTTAAGACTATAAAGTGATTTACCATGCCTCTGGTATAAAAACATATCATGTATAATTATTACTTGATTTGAAACAACAAGAAACTACCCTTCATGTATGAACCCTTCAATGTATATGCAAGTAAAATATAAGGATTAACATTTTTTTTAGCACAATGCATAACGTCATACAAATAATTTGGAAATCAATATGAAACTGGGCACTTCCGTCCTACAAATCCCAAATTATTTGATTTGATAAGATTTGATTTATTTCTGCATTTTTCACAAAGTTATACAACATAACAAAAAAATTTCCAGTACTATAACGTATTATATCTTACACGGTCATAATGTATCAATAATGAAATATTGTATATAGGTGAATCATAATCATACATAAACAATTGGAAAGTCATTGATTTTCAATCAAACTAAAGGAGACCGTCATCTTAAGCAAGTAAGCTGAAGTTTGAGTTTGGTGGCTATGGCTTAGATTTCTTTACAAATCATTTATTACATATTGTCAAATTGTGTAACCGAATAGGGCAGCTACAAAATGTATCAGTGCAATGGTGAGTTAGGATGGAAGTTCATACTATGTGCAGATTTGTTATTTTATCATTGTTAATGCTATTTGAAAGAGATAAAAATCTGTGTAGATAAATTTTCATATGAAAAAGAAAAATGATACACTGTACTTAATCTTCATGGGTGCGTTTTTATGTATGAACACGAATCATGTAATATAATATTGTTGTGGAACGAATAAAGAATATCGTAGCAACTATAATTATGTCCGCACACTGTGTTTTATCTAACACAAGTAATAGTAATATAAATGATTTCAGCAGGATTCGTAGGAGTTAAAAAAAGAGACCGTTCTGGGGGTTCTGAGAAAAAAAAATCTGGGAAACGAACATAATCAGTGCTTGGGATTTTACTTGCTAATTTTGGACCAATATTACTGAAGAATGAGTTATCAATAACAAAAAACACACAGACATTTTGGTCCACACATTTGGAATAATTTTCATTACAGCATAGAATCTTTATACTTTAAGCTTCCTATAAAAAACTACACTTAAGTAACAATGATTAATACCCCCCCCCTCTTTTCATCAGGGTAACCCCCCCCCAAAAAAAAAAGAAAAAAAAAAGAAGGATGCTTTTACATTGCGAAAATGTACGGTCTGAAAATAAGTCCAAAATTATGTGATCTTTATGATTTGGAAAGGGCAAATATGATACGAATATTTGATAAGCATAATATGCAGCTAGCAAGTCACAATTTAGAATGCGAACAGAATTAAATCATGAATGCCATATACTGGGGCACATTATTCCAGAATGGGTATTACGAATACCTGTATCGATCACCAAAAGATCATTTCATTGCAATCCAAAATCTGTCAGTATGCACAGTATGTATGACTTCATTGTTGGCCTTTGACCCATGACCTCATTTACATGGTAATTAAATTTAGGATCGCTTTGAACTTAAACCTCTTACAGTTTTAAGATTTTGTCTGGGTTTGATAGATGTTTATCATCTCTGAGAAAAGATAAAGAACACCGGAGAGAAGAAAAAATGATCTTCACTGTCTAAAGGTTCACTTAGATCTATGCTTCTAAACTTTAAATCAAGATATAAAGGTTATTCCTTAGGAACCAACAGATGAAAATACTTTTGCTGCTCTGGTTGAATTGTGCTTTCTCCCAATAAAATGATTCACAGCTCATCAGATTCTTGTTCGAAATCGTTCTTCCCCGATTCCATACGACTGTGGAACTCGCTGCCAAGTTCAACCATTTGCACCTCCACAAACGAATTTAAAGAGGAGGTGCAAAAGATCCATCTCCGTTAGAAGGATGCATGGTTTTTTTACTCCCACGTAGTTAGTTTTTATGAAGTAATTGCACAGCACACTGCACATCACTCTAAAGTACAACGATACACCTTATTGGTAGACTGTACTGGAAAGGAAGAAGAAGAAGAAGAAGAAGAAGAAGTAGTCAACAATGGAAGGATAAATAATCATGCCACTTCTTAAAGATAACATCGTGTTTCATGTAAAAATGTGTGTTACGCGGTTTCTTTGCTTGACATGCAAAAACAACATATAAAATGTTATCTTATCATCGTAAATTATACCTTGATATTTTGCTTAATTTCAAGCTTTGTTCTTTTTAATATTGTTTTGCAATGTTTTATGTCATTCGAATTACCAAATACATCTCCTTCCTTATGGAAGTGAAATATCCTAGTGACATTGAATTGATAGAGTATAATATCCATGAAACGCTGATATCAGCTTCTATAGAATCAATACAGCTCTGACACATAGGTTTTTTTTTTTAAATCATGAATATGTGTTTTTGTAAATAATATCTATGTTTATAATTCATCTACAGATACGAAGTATATATCCATATACATACATAAACATTTACATATACACGTACATATGTTGCATGCATACAAATTAAACTTGTTTAGGCTTCTTTGGGGAAATGCAATGACAAAATATCGTATGATTTATTGGGAGAGGAGTTGCTTACAATTCACAATCGTCTCAGTTGATCTTAGCATGAAAACACACACACTAATAGCAATCATGCGTAAATCGGTAACCCTGCCTAGGTCTACACATATGCAGGATAGGAAAACTAAAAGAAAAAAAAAAAGACCGAACAGCCACTGAGAAACTACATTGTGCATGAGTTTATTTTTAGTCACAGAGTAAAAGACAATGTTTTGCTCACTGGAGTTTTGAATTTCAGATTTGCTAAAGAAAAGACTCAGAGTTCAAGGGGTGTAACACGGAAAAGGAAATCTGAACAATACTTCTATCATTGGTAGTCTTCATATTGTTTGCCCATAAGGCTTCTTCTCAAGTTTAAGGTTCTGACACTTGTAGTCAAATACCTTAAAGGAAATGCCCTTACCTATCTCAATGAACTCATCAAGCACATTTGCACGGGCGTAGATTATACTGTCAAAGTCAAAGAATTCCTTCTGTGAAATTAGTGTGAAATCCAAGGTGTTACGTGATAGGGTTTGTGGACAAAAGACAGTACCATGATAGAACAGCTTCGCCCTAACCATTAAATGATGTTCAGATTTTGACAAGTTAAAATATGTGTTCAAACCTTATCTTTTTGGTGATTGTTGCTTTTGTGTGATAGTAAATGATGAATAGTGAAAATTTTGTAGGATTTCTGTTATTATGAATGCGCATATCGCATAGAATATATTCATGGTATTATGCGTTTCAAGTGAATTTTATTTTGTCATTACTAATTGAGTGTTTGTCTGATAATTTTTTCTCGCTTGCTAAAAAGTTAAATGCAGCGTTTATTAAGTGCTACCTTGTGTTTTGTGTATATCCTGTGTGCTTGATTTCATCTACTTTATACATTACGGGACAATTCCAAAATTTTCTAGTGTCATTTCAGCTGGTGAACGGAGCTGTGGTTTCCACTGAGCCAGAGGTAAGACTACGACAAGGCTTTCGCGGATTGATGCCATGTACGGTGATCCGGAAGATATCCACAGTCAACTGGAAGAAGGGAGACGCTATCGAAAACGCCGTCGATGTTGTGACACTGGATATCTCCAACGGACACGTTAGCGGTCCAGGGTTTGAAGATGGGGAGTTCACAGTTTCCTCAAATTATTCCCTCATCTTTAAGAACGCCCGGTCTACGGACTCTGGGAGATACTTCTGTGAGGTGACTGATTACGGAACAGGCTCCAACTATTGGAATCAGTCAGATGTGACGGTATTCGGTAATTTCTCATCAGAACCAATGACTTGTGATTACGTGTGTGTGTGTGTGTGTGTGTGTGTGGTTCAAATGGAACTCTATTTTTTCAGCTACCCAACACATCATCATGATCATGCAATATGGAGTGTTAATGATAATTAACAACGGTAACACGGCTCATAACACAGGCATAGTGTGTTCCTATATGATGTGGTCAAGAAAAGGAAAGACTACGATAACTATAACAGTTAGAAATGTTATGATAACGTTACAATAATAGTGTTATTACAAGCAAATGCACTTACAATAAAGAGATTTTAACCCTAGAAAATCTCGTTGACATACACCAAGAATTCTGAGGCGTCATTTCGTTGATGTAATGGAAATTGAATTAGTACATTGTATTGAATGAATGTACATGTCTCATTATGTCAACAGTAAACTCGTAGAGCCAATTTTAGGATTTGCCTGATGTTACCAATACTACAAACCACTGATGTCAGAGGCTTTAATAGTGTGTTGATCAAACATGTATCCAGCACCTGGCAAACTGTTTTAAACATCATAGTGTTTGTGCATTGAAACATCTTTAGGGGTTATGTTCGTTATTCCAAAGGTTCTCTATTCCAAAAATGAAGTTTCGTTTATCAGAAAAATTCAGATTTCGATGAAAATAAGATATTATTGGGGGGGGGGGGAGGGGAGCTTCAGGTGTGAGCTTCTTCAATTTGTCTCCCTCTGCAAATACAATTTGTTAAGATCGCAACTGCTTGTCTGTAAATTAATAAACATGTCGTAAAAAAGGAACCAGAGGGACTCGAACCTTTCATCTACTGCTTTCGAGGCGGCTGGTGCATGGTAGTGCCGCTGCCCGGAAAACAGTAGATGACAGGTTCCAGTCCTGCTGCCTTTTCGAGACGTGTTTGTTAATTTCAGATCAGCATTCGCGATCTTAACAAATTTTATTTGTAGAAGGAGGCAAATTGAATAAACTCTTACCTGAAAACAGATTTTCTTTATACCTAGACGGTCGTTTGAATGGGGTTCGTTAGTTTGTGGCGTCAGTAACAAAGGTTCATTAATACCAATATGAATTAACGTCTCTTAGGTTCACTATTGAATTAAAAAATGTAGGAATAGGGTTCGTTATTCTGGAGATTCTTTGATTTTGAAGTGAAAAGACGGTGCGAACTTACGAACTTTCGGAATTACCAAGCCGTGCGTATTTTCACTGTCTGACTGGAAAACTTTGGAATAAAGAACATTACTTAATTTTGAGATTGACAAAGCTTCATAATGAAGAAGATCAACCATCTTGAGAAGGTAACTCACGTAGACAAAATGTGGCTAAATCTGTTGGTTTGCATGATTTATAAACACATTTACTTCTATGCGTCATTATGACGATGATATATGTACATATATACCATATTTGTGTAGACGTATATAAAGCATATGAAGAGTTTGTTCGCAAAAACCAATAAGTCCACATTTTGCAAATGGAGATATTTGCGACTAAAGGTCAAAAAAAAGAGAAAAATAAGCACATTTTTGCTTCTTTTGACCATAACTTCAAAAATGTATCTTTTTATGTAGTGACCAATATATCATTTAAAAATTATTATTTTGTACTTTATGACAGAGACCGTACTTCAAAATCTTAAGAAATGGACTTATCGGTTTATGCGAACAAACTCTATTATATTATAACACATTTTGATTTTCGTGGAGAAAAAATCAAAGGTATGTATAGATCTATATATAGTACATGTATAAATGTTTGTATATATATATATATATATATATGTGTGTGTGTGTGTGTTTATAATAATTATGATAATGATGATAATAACAGTAATAATTATATATATATATATATATATATATATATATATATATATATATATATAGATATATATAGTCGAGACAATGAAATGATGACAAAAGACGTCGCAAGAAGCCGGCTGGTGGGAAGCTTTCGACCATGTCGACCTTGGTCTTCTTCAGCTTTATCATCTGCTATTCAAGCAGAGTAACTTGGGTGTCTTGTCGCTGTCATCATTACATCGTCTCGACTATAATTCTTCCTAAGATGACAGAGGCGTACGGTATGAGTATCAGCATCATCGTACAGTATATAATATATATATATATATATATATATATATATATATATATAATATTCATATTTGTTCTTGTTTTTATCAGAAGTATTTATTTTCTTTAAAATCAAGACGTGTTGAGCTATAGGGATATACAAATCTATAGGTGTCGCGAATAAATAAAAGCGCACAGCAAACAGTAACTTACGTCTTACCGGCACACATTAATATTTTACGTGCTCAGATCTCCCTGTCATCACCGATGCAAGACGTGTTCTTCAGTATGGTGACCAGGCGATCCTGAGGTGTCAATATGAAGAGGCGATTTATATAGTTCAGTGGAAGAAGGGGAGGACCAAAGACGATTCAGAGGTGCTGGTTCAAATTGTATTGGACCGGGACAGTAACCGGACTCAGCGAGAGTTTCCTCCGGGCTACCAGGGTTGGTACAACATGACCGATAACTTCTCTCTTGTCATCAACTCAACAAGGATACAGGATGGAGGAAGGTACTTTTGTCTTGTGTCAGATCTGGCAACCTCTATAATTCTCTCAAACTCGACGTATGTTGACGTTGTTGGTAAGTACATTCTTGCATTTTGTGATGACGATTGAGAATAATTAATATGATAATAATACATTTATAAAGATGACACAATCAATGTCCCAGAATGTATTTGTTCTACACTTTGGCTAAAGGCGATATTATAGTGAACCAACAGAATTAAACGATGGGCGTAATTTGGACCCGACGTTTCCTCTCAAGGTAACTTATCCAGATGAGTATACATTCGTCAATGATTTAAAATGTCTCATGTTAGGATCGTTTTGGGTGTTAAGTGTGAGAATTAGGCATGGATAAACCAGGAAAAGCCGTCCTAAGACTAATTTTACAAATATTTGACTACTAGGACTCTCTCACAACGCTTTGATCCTACAACAAGACTTTAGCACATCATGTCAGATCTCTACCTCCATATGTGTTTTCATATAGATTCCTACCTCTACATGCTTTAGGCTGAATCAGTGCCAGGGGAAAAATTTAACAAAAACAAGCGCAGCAAAATTGTCACTATATTCAGCCTCTAAGTAAGTAGAGAATACAGTAAATTGCACTTCCTAACCCCTGGATAATAATTTGTCAATACAAGTTTAGCTTAATGTGATAATTTCGTGTAGCTTTAAATCTTTCCCGTGATAAAAACATTAGAAAATCGAATAGTCATATCGCTCCCGTTCTGAATTCTGCAATTTTCAATCGACGACTTTTGGTATAGGCCCTACGTAATCATTCCTACACATATCTTTTCTTTTAATTAATCAAAAACTTGGCAAAATATTCACTTACAATGCAACATTGTTTTTGCTTAATTTGGACCTGAGCTTTAGTGAAAGAATGCGGATAAATAAAACTGGAAAATGGAAAACCCTGACTGAACGTTTCAAGGAAAGTGACGTGACCTGTATTTATTAACTATAGGTGTGCCTATATATCTCTATGTTATTGTGTGTTTGAGTGCGATGACCTCACGAGAAAAAAAAAAAAAACCCAAGACATAACTTTCTTTTTCTTACCTTTCTTATCACATCGTTTGATTACCCTTACCTTAGCTCGCGTGTAGTGAACGAAACCGCGACACCATGTATATGATGCATTTCTATTTATTTGAATTATGTATATATTCACGGTATATGGCTCTGAAGTGATATCATTTCTTTTCGTGGAGACGAGATGTTTACATGGTATTACTACCATTACTACCATTGTTATTTGAAATGTTATAACCGCAACATTGACGGAGGTGTTAACTTTTGTGTCCTACGTGCAGCCACACCCAAAGAAGCATTTCCGGAAATCAATACCTGCATGCCGATCAGTACAAATGGATCAGTGCAAACTTGCGAAATCTGTGAGGACAGAAACACGACAATAACTCTCACATGCACTGTGAGAGGGTACTATCCCAACATCAGCTTGTCATTCAGCGATGCCTCAAACATGACAAGCATGACTAAAAGAAATATCTCTAACGATTCGGAAGGACTACTCACCCAGGTTGTTACAATAGAACTGTTTGTAGGAACCGAGGAGATGTGTGGTACCTCGTTGGTGAGAGCCAACCCGGTTACATGCACAGCTAGCGGGCTACCTTTCGGAACCACGAGAACAACGCAGGGTGTGTTTACACCTACAGAGACTAAAGGAAACCAGACGGATAGAAATGACACTGTAGCCATATGTGTTCAAGACAGCAGCATATGTAGACGTGAGTACAGAATTACATGTTTTGGGGTGTTGTTCATATGGGTTTGAAGCATTTGTGCCATTACTTTGGCTGAGAGAATCACGTCCAGCTATATCTCTTATCTTTGACCAAAGAAGAACGACCTACGACATTGCGTTCCGTTATTTTAGTAAACGTCAAAATTTAATAATAACAACTAATAGGGTCCTACGTTTGTAGAACATCAAACGTGTCAAAAGCATAGACTATAACCCTGTCTTAGGGTGCGTTTATCAACTCACTTCCGGCGCAGAATATAGGTGAAGAAACAACTTTCAGGGAGGTTGGCAATTAGGCGCCGTCAAACATATCAAAAAGGTGAATGACGTAAGCACGCATAGTTTGATACTCATAATCTCGCTCCGCCTTAATTATACAATACCTTAATCACGACCAAGTAGCCTATAAAATGATTTACTCTTAAATTTAGTTTTGTTGTTGTTGTTGTGTTTTCCATGAAAATCAAGATGTGATAAGATATAGGGATAGATTTACGTAAAGAAGAAGTCAGGAATGATCAAAGAGCAAAGGGACCGCACCTTCCATATTATGTCTTTAAAGACACACGGGAATATTTTACGTATTCAGATCCACCTGTCATCACCGATGCTAGACGTGTTCTTCAGTATGGTGAAAGAGCAATCCTGAGGTGTCAGTATGAGGAAGCGACTTGTGCAATCTACTGGATGAAAGGAGATACCTGTGCAGATGCAGAACCGCTGGTTGAACTTAACCTTCACCATGAGACAAGGCAGAGGAAAGGTCCTGGGTACGACCAGGGTTGGTACAACATTAACGATGACTTCTCTCTTGTCATCAAATCAACAAGGATGCAGGATAGAGGGAGATATTTTTGTGTTGTTTCAGATCGAGCAACCGGGGGACGTCTCGTCAACTCGACGTATGTTGACGTTGTAGGTAAGTCCGTTCTTTTGTGTTTATCATTATGATGACCTCTGGAAACGATCAATATGAAAACGATGTATTAACAACGAGAATACAGTCATCCCGGACGGTACCTCTTCCATGCACGCAATGACGAATGAGACATGGCGGGTCAACGGATTAGCTAGTCGCCATTTTTGACCCGATTTTCCTTTTAAGGAAACTTATCTACATTATAATGTCCGTCCATGATTTTAAATTTGTTTTGTTAGGATTGTTTTGGGTGTCAAGTGCCGGATTTAGACATGAAGTTGATGAACCAGAATGAGCCGTCTTCAGGTTAATTTTGCATAGCTTTTGATTTACTAAAACCTATCAACAACATCGCGCTTAGCTCACACAATGAGACCTTGGCACATCGTTCTCTCATGTGCAGTGAACTGAACCGTGATGTCATGTATTTGGTTTCTTTGCATTTTGGGCTGTATTTATTTATTATTTATTTATCTATTTACTTATTTATATCTTCATTTATGTATCTATTTATTCATTTCCTATCTGTTTAGCAGTGCATTTTGAAGACCAGTGTCTTTTCTTTTGAAGACAGACTTTCATGTCTTTTTTTTTCTGCTTCTTCATCTTCTTCTATTACTGTGATGTACTTGTATTTTCAATCTGTTTGCTTTGATGTACAATTGTAAAGCGCCTTGAGCATTTAATCAAAGTGGAGAACGGCGCTATAGAAATTGTATGTATGTATTATTATTATTATTTCAATATTCTTTTAACAGGGTAGTCCTTTCAGTTGGTTAACTGTTCTACCAAGGGGCCCTGCCCACATTGTGTACAGATAAAAATGTCATGAACACCAAAACAAAGCACAAGCAATAAGATAGCCTTTATACACTTCAAATTAACCACTAATACTCCAAAACAAAAATACAAATAACCACAAATATTGTTACTATTACAGCTTGATAGGGCAATCAGAAAGGTATTGCCACTCCACCTATCCACCTCCTCTTACAATAATTATTATTCAATGCCTTCAAATTTCAGACTTCACTGTCAGTCCATCATACAAAAAGAAAAAACTGTTGGTCTTAATGATATATAACACAAAATAACATTAGCACACAAATCTCAGTGGATTTTCATTCATTTTCCATGTATACCTCTATGCATTCTTTCATAACCTATCAATCCTGCTGAGTACCCTGCATGATTTTTATTTTGAAAAAAAAAAATGGACAGGCTTTCGACACCGAGTTGTGTTTGAGAGTTTTCCGCATGAGCTCTTCTCGTCGGGGTGTGAGGTCTCGTGTATGTAGAAATTCGTTCTTTTCAGCTTTGATCGCGCTGCATACACTTTCTGCTTCATGTTGTGTCTTGCAAATTTCACGATGATGGGTCGTGGATGCTCAGATGGTTTCCTTGGAGTGACACGATTACTTCTGTCGAGATCGCCTTCAGTGACTGTTACGTCGAGCTGTAATTTCGTGGTGATGAAGTCTACGACGACCTTATCGGTTATCTCACCAGTCTCCTCCTTGATTCCATGCAGTCGCAAGGAGTTGCGTCTCGAGTATTGCTCGTGTTCCTCTTGAACGTCTCTGCTTTTTTGCAGCTCTTCTTCAAGACGCTTGATCTTGGATTGCAGAGCAGCCATTTCCTCTCCTTTTGATTCAAGGTCGTGGTTTATGGCTTCGTAGACGTTCTGTGATACCCGTTCCATGATGGCGTCCATGATCAGCTCCATCAGCTTGTTAATGAATGACTCTGCAGAGATTATCTCTTTTATTTGTCCCTGTAGTTGAATGGAGTTGGACGGGTCAAGGTGAATGGCGGGTCTCCGATGAGCATTGTCCTTGCTTTCGGTTGGGTGAGCAGCTGGAGTGTGTTACCCGGCTCTGACTCTGTTGTCTGTACAAGGTATCTCTCCACCGGCCTCTTCCCCGTAGCTAGCCATCGGGGAATCGTCTTCAGCTACATCGATAGTTGACAGCTTTTCGTTACCTTTTTTGTCACCAGTAGTTTCGACTTAGAACTCTTCATCACTTCCAAGGTTTCAAACGTTGTCGTTGAGGTGTTATGCTATAAATTTATACTAGTGATATTTCTAAAAGATAACAAAAACGATCTAGGTGCAAATTCTGTCGCTGAGAATGTCCGTCAAGGTCGAAGGCCGCCCTCATTATATAAAGTATTGTTCTGAAGGATGTATATTTAGGTACTATGTTATAACCGTACCACTGTTTGAGTTGTTCATGTCTGTGTTCTATTTACAGCCACACCCCAAGAGCCCTTTCCTGAAATTGAAACCTGCCTGCTGATCAGCTCAAATGTATCGATGCGTACTTGCAACATTAGCGCGGACAGCAATACAACAATATCTCTCACATGCACTGTGAGAGGGTACTATCCCGACATCAGCTTATCATTCGGAGATACCTCAAACCTGCCAAGCATGATTGAAAGAAGAATCTCTAACGATTCGGAAGGACTACTCACCCAGATGGTTACGATAGAGATGTTGGTAGGATCCGATCCAGTCACATGCACAGTGAGCGGACCACCATTTGGCACAACGAGAACAACACAGGGTGTGTTCACTCAAGCAACAGGGAACCAGATGGATAGAAGCGACATTGATACAAAACCTACATGGAGCAACTACACCGGTAAGTACATACAAGGAGGTCGTATCTCCTTATTACAACGTTCCTATGGGCATGGGAAGGTCTAACAAGCGATCAAGAGAAAAACGGCGCGCCCATAGAGGCTACGTATAATAGAAAAGTGACTTCTGTGTTAATTGTACAACGATAAACAAAAATGAGAATAACAGTAAGGATGTCACATTTGTAAATAAATCATTGAAAATGCTCACTGTTCTGCGTCTCCATCGATTTACTTACAGCAGAATTGTATACGTACGAGCATGTACACTCGTCTATTACGGTTCGTCACTGTTCACGTGATGTGCACTTTATAGTCGAATGCTTTGAATTTAATGTATAATTACTATAATCATTATATTGCTCCTAATCGATTCAAAGTCAAGAGGTTGATAGGTCTATTATATCTGGTACGTCTAATATCATATTGTATGTTTCACCAAATTTCAAATGATATTCAAAGTAAACATGTTTGATTTCTTTATAGTTTTACGTATGACGTGACGGTGTACACTTCCATAATTTCTGGGCAATATTATGTCCATGGTATTCTACGTTTCAATAGCATTTCTCACAGGTGTTTAATCCATTGATGCTGACTTTGCGACGGAAAATGTGGGAGAGCCTTAAGTTCACAATAACACTAATTGGAAAATTATGTTGCGTGTATGTTTGTACCTCTATATGCATGAGTATAGCTGTTTGTGTGATCGTAAGAATCAACATTTTTATACCTTAAAACTGTCAAGTGAGTGGTGATGAAAATAAACTTATTTCATTGACACTTTGAGTCAATAAGGCAAAACAATTTGTTGTGAATTTTCTTTTCCTTAAATGTAGCTTTGATATCATGTTCCATTTTTCACAGCCGTTGCAGTTTCTGTGACTCTGTCAGTCATTTTAGTGGTCGCGATAATTGGTGCATGTTGGTTTCATCGCTGGAAAATTCGAAGGCGAAAAGGTATGTCTACAAAAAATAACCATTTTTTCTCTTCATCTCTCTTTCTCGTTCTCGTATGTGTGTATCTTCTTCTTCTATAATCCTCAAAGGGCTATAAAATGCAGCCTATCACGAAGATGAATACAACTTGTGTGCACGATGAGAGGAAGGGTGTGAGCTTAATCACAAGGTGTGATTTTAATTTGGGTCATTAAAAGCTCCTTGAACTGTTCAGGTGAGACTGCACAAATTACAGAGCTTGGAAGTTTGTTCCACTCAGGTATGGATCTCTGGGCAAATGCAAATTTGTCGATGTTGCCCCTGGGGCGGTATGTTTGGAAGCACATGTCGGGCATGTGCATGGGTCTGCGTGTTTATGTCGTGTATAGGTGCTTCAGCATATTCACTAATGTTAAAAGGATTGAATCCTGACTGGATTCATTGAATAACCCCATGAAAGAAAATACAATAACTCTCAAAGGATTAATAATACACTTTACTCGCCATTAATCCGTCGATATAGAAAGGTTCCAATATAGCCTGAAGAAACTGATATTTATCAGCAGTAGCTGGTTAAACGTAGCTGGTGACTAAGCTTTATCTTGCACGACGTAACAATTTAGAGACTTCAGGTTCAGAAAAAAAAAAAAAAGAATAGGGCCTACGTATTCATGTAATCCTTATACATGCTGCTTACTAGCATATCCACCTGATATCAAGCCTTGTATTTGGCAAAATCAATAGAAAAAAAGGTTGTTAATGAATTCAATACAAAACAATGACAAGGATGCCTGCTGAAGTGTCTGCTATAATGACAGTCCTGGTCACCTGGTTTATACGCAAGTTTATTTTTTGTTTCAATGTTAATTTCATGAATTGTTACTTCGGCCAAGCTTATGAATAATGCTTTAACTCTCTGCATGCCACTTTAATTTTTTGTCCACATGGGCAGATATGTAGAATTTGTGTACATTTGACTCATTGGTACAAAAAGGCTTAAAAACGAGTAAAGTACCTAACAAGCTGAAAATAGGTCATGTTTTGTACCAATGCGCACATGAGGTGTAGTTGTGAGGTAGCTTACATGCTGTAATGTTTGTTTTGGTGGTATTTGCATATTAGTCTAGTGGGATTTTGGGAAAATATGACTGTCAGAGGCATTTTTTTAGTAAAAGTTGGGAACCGGTCTATTTTGTATAATTCAAGTACGCTGAATCCAAAAATTCCGGTTCCCAAGCGGAATTTTGAGTCTAAGAGCATCTAATTTGCATAAACAAAATGGCCGCCAATTCATTCCTTTTTAAGGTGTCTCGATGATCTAATTTTCATAACATCTCCCTAGACATGCAGAAATAGTAGTAATTTCAGAAATTAAGGTGCAAAGACAATATCTAGGTCATCATTTGTTCATAACTTTCACTTATATATGCAAATTAAGAAGTGAAATATGCAAATTAGGCGTTGCCGCTGATACAGTAATGCATTACCGCATGATATATGCACATGTATAGTACCTACGTGTTCACTTCTGTTTTTAATCATTTTAACAAGTTACCAGGCAAACAAAAATGCACTTTGTGTCGCCGGAGTCGAATCAAAATAAATCAATTCAAAAGAATTCAATCAATTCAAGAATTGAATTACACTTATGCAAATATCTATTCAAATTGATACACTAGAGGATACATAACTAGCAGGATTCTAGATTCTACAACGCATTGCTGCAATATATGGATCTGAATCATAATTCTGAAGATAGTTGTCATTGTATCAAGACCGGTTCACGATTCCTAGTGCGCTAAAGAGATACAAGAACCAACCTTATGTATTAAAACAAAACATGCCTCTCATTTACATAATAAATTATGCAAATATTTTTCCATTTTCTCAACATATTTTCCCCTAAAACAAAGTTTTGCTATTAAAATGTACCTTGGCGTAGTGAAAAATATATAGATATGCTATCGGTCAAACAAAGTGTTCATGGTGTCATCTGAGTCCGAGGAAAATCGAGTGTTGGAATCAACCAATTCAGAATAAAAAAATGAATAACAATGTTTGTAATAACGTATGCAAATTGGTACGCAAGAGGCTTTACTACGACAGGCTTCGAGATTCTACAACACATTGCCGCGATATATGAATCTGAATCATTATAGTTATAATATCAAAAAGACGTAAGTTGATGATTCTTTTGTGTTAAAGGAGATACAAGAAAAAAAAAACACAGTTATTAGAAATACCCCAATAATCTAATTTGCATATAGATTATACAAATTTTCTATGGATGTATTCCCTAAAACAAAGTCTTGCTATCAAAATGTACCTTGGCGTACTAAAATACAGCTAAGATATCGGGCAAACACGTTGCACATAATGATGTCGTCCGAAGTAAATCAAGTACTGGAATCAATCAATAACATAAAGGAGAACTGAATGATACTAAAATGAAATATGTTTGCAAATTGATATTCAAGAGGCCGTAGACCAGGCAGGTTTCGAGATTCTACAACGCACTGCCGCAATATATGAATATGTTTCATAACAGTTATAACAATATCAAGACCTGTTAATGATTCCTGGTGTGATTAAGAGATGCAAAAATTAACTTCAACTAGTAAACAACACACATCTATTATCTCATTTGCATAATAAATTATGCAAATATTCACCCATTTTCTATATGCATATTCACCACTAAAACAAGGTCTTGCCATCAAAGCTATAGAACAATCACATCACTATACATTACTCTATGGATTAGTGCAAGGTCGCTTTTTCCACCCTGTACTTTGTCGTTTTCATTGGATAGATTGGTTTATAATTATTTTCGATCTGTTGAATTTAAAATCAAGTGGCAACTTTCATAAATCTCGTCATAATTTATGGGTTCCCAGAGATAGATTAAAAAAAACCTATCTCTTCACCCACTCTGCAGGCTCAAGCAAAAAAAAAAAAAATTGTAAGAAAAATCCTGGTATCTCGGACAGTGTCGGAAACAGAAACGTAGGATGAACTTTGTAATTCTAGTCATCAACACCTTTATATTTTGGCTGAAAAGAAACATAATCTGAGTCAAAAAGTCTATTTCTCAATCGAGCTAAATTGATCTGCATTCATGCAAGGTTTGCATCATCACATTGTTGCTAACATGCACACACTGCTGTACATCGTAGGCCTAATTTGTGACATTTGCATCGAAATGTTCTGCAATGCTTTCGCATGCACATGAAATCACCTCAAGGCAAATTTGCAGGATTGGAGCTAGATATATCAGTTGTACAGGCTGTAGATCAGATCAAAACGTTCCCATCCAATGTCTACTGGTGAAGAAAGATCAGGTCTGGCACAGTGAGCAGGATTTTCTTCTTTTTTTATTTTTTTTTTAAGATACTGGAGTATTGTCGTTGGACTGCTTTTCGAGCGTCCAGTATACTTTTGTCGGTAAAATGGCGGAACATATTTTGTGCCAAACGAGCTTGTGTGATGCATCTTTTGAATCGAAAATAAGTTTATTCTTATAAAGACGACTGATAACAACCATGTTCTTGGAACCCTTTAGTTTTTTTTTTCTCGTACAAGCAGCATCCTTGATGATTGTGAGTCATTGTGAGTGCTACTGTCAGTATCAGTCTGGCAGAAAAAGCACAACTCCAGTATCTATACGGAAGAAGGCCTCTTTAAGGTAGCTATATCGGATAGATGTTATCTCTCAAGGGAACAAAAGTAACTTCATGTTCGCAAGGTAATGGAAAACCCAGGTCCTCCATGAAAAGGTCCATATCCTAATTCTTGGGCAGAAATTCAAGTGACATTGTGGATATTCAAAAACTGTACTTGATAAACCATAATGAGAGGCAAAATGGCGTCCATTTACGTCTGATATGAAGTGGAATCATCTGTATGTAACATGGTTTCTAATGAGTATTCATTATTCCTTATTTCTTACAATCTACTGGCCCTTAAAGCTATAGAGGCCTGTTTGCTAAGAATGTCATTTCTATGATCTGATATCAGAAGTCAGACTGACAAGGGAGCGTGGCGTCGTCCAGTTAAGAATAAATTGAAATGCATCATACTTGGTGGTTATCACTGGCGGCATGTTATCCAAGTATACTGAAAACAAAAACAAAAAGGAACAGGAAGGTGTAAACCCCTTATTTCGCAGATTGCACTGGCCGATGCAATTTCAGAGTTCGAACTGTCTTGCAAATTGACTAAGTTACATTCCTATAACAGATGTAGAAGGATATAATATAGGTGGATGTGTGCCACATATCTTTTTTTCCATTTCTTCTCCCTCACTGCTATTCTAACATTGTTATTAAAGTTTATCATGATAAGGCGCGGTCAGAGTGGTAAAAGATCGCAAAAACTTGAAGATCTTAAAGACTGCGATCTGAAACTTTTCGATATTTTGCCAATTTGGCCGCGCCTTTTGAGATCTTGGAGATCGCGATCTTAAACTTCTTGATCTTTTGCCAGTGTGTGATCGCGGCTATTCTACAAACTTAACTTTCCAATGGATCCTTCTCCAATCTTATATATGTAACGGACTTGCAACATAATTTTGTTTATTCATTGGGACATCAGTAATGTTTGTTGTGTACATTAAAGATATTTTTCGTCGACTTGAACCCCCCCCCCAAAAAAAAAAACCACTTCATAAGACAAAATAGAATAAAACCACCTATCCAATTCAACCTATAGACGAATGTTTGCTATATAATCATATGTAATCTTTATTATGTATATATATGATTACCATGCTCTGGTTAACTGGGAAATAGAATTTCCGTGCCAATGCTATAGATTTGCATATTGGAACAATACAATAATGGATGTTGCATATGAATAAAATGGCATTGTTCGATGACATTCCCCCCCCCCCCCCCATAAAAAGTTGAGTCATGATCCGTGTAGAGAGAGTTTTCATCAACTCGTTTTGCGATTATCGATGTAATAAAAATATTTTGCATGATATTAACAATTTTATGGCAATATTGCAGCTATTTTGTATGTATTATGCAAATTAGATTTTAAAGTTCATTCGCTTGAAAAAGACCCGTTTTTGTTTTGTTTTGTTTTGTTTTTGTTTTGTTTTTTAGCCCTAGCGCAATCATTTTTGGTTAAGAATCGGGTTCCTAACTTGAATTCTTTAAAAAAATCCAAAAGGACCATTTTAAAGGATTTGAAAAATAAAATTTTACCAGGGTATATAGACTATTGAATGAACTGCATGCGCATAAAACTCATGAAGCCTGCATAAAATTTGCATACCGATACAATACATGTATTTGCATTTATTTTGATACCACTGAGAAGGGATTCAGATTTCACCTAACCCTCCAAACCTACAAGTGTATATATCTAATATTCTTAACTTCCCTCTCAAGAGAAAAAAAAAAATCTTCCAGTGTTAATATATATTTATCTGCATATTTCAGTACTAATTTGCATAATTATGAAAGAAATATATCATTTAACACCTGAGGAACGTTTATTTCTCAAGTTGCTAATTCCATTCTATGTACATAGATTTCAAATCACTTTTTTCCAGCTCGTTTGCAAAGAATTTCTAGAAAATCCGTGTCCGAAACTGAATAACTGACAATTTCTGTGGCTGGGCAGCCATTTTGTTTATGCAAATTAGATGGTCAAGATCGGTGAATTTCGCTTGGAAACCGGAGTTTTCCTGACCCTCAAAACCTTTAAGTCTACATATTTAGTATTAAATTTGCCTCTCAAGAAATAAAAAATGTCAAAATTACTCTTCCAGTGTTAATATATATATGTATATATATATACATATTTATCTGCATATTTCAGTCCTAATTTGCATAATTATGAATAAAATATACTCTTTGCCACCTGAGAAACGTTTATCCCTTATAAATTGGTAATTCTATTTTCTGTACAAACATTTCAAATCACTTTTTCCAGCTTGTTTGCAAAGAATTGCTAGAAAATGCGTATCTGAAACTGATAATTTCTGTAGCTTGGCAGCCATTTTGTTTATGCAAATTAGATGGTCAAGATCGGTGAATTTCGCTTGGGAACCGGATGTTTCGGATTCAGCATACTCAAATTAGGTAAAAGAGACCGGTTCCCAACTTTTACTCCAAAATGCCTCTAACACCATTTTAGAGAGCCCTTTTTCAGAAATCCCACTAGACTATATGGATCGTCGTTTATATCATTTTCTCGATTTGAATACAATAGTCATGTACTGTTAAAATGTAGCGATTAAATTTTCTTTCAAATTCTGTAAAAAAAATCCGATAGAACACACCATTTTTTAGCTATGATCCAAAGATTTATTCATTGGTTGATTTTATTTCTGCATTTATTTTTCCTATACGTAATGTAATACAATGTCACTTCAACAAATTGATTGAATACAATTTGTTTTGAATCTAACAGTTGGAACGGGTATATTAATTCAAGTATACGACATTATTCGTGTTTGGCTACTTTTTGTGTACTTGCTTAAATCTATCATTTTTCAAAATCATCTGTAATTTGGAGAACGAAACGTCTCGTTGTTTCAACATACTTTTAACATATTACAATACATACAGTACATGTATTACATTTTTGCACACATATTTCGTGAAGGACACTTTTAGAGGGGAAAGGTAAACGAGCAATTTCCTCAGCGTATTGTATTGGTAATGCAGTACATTCCACGTCGCCTCTCTTTTCCTCTCCGTCTCTCTCGCCTTCTCTTCTTTGATGCTAAGTTCATTTTTTATTGTCATGTTTGCCATCATATGAATATTGCATAGAATTCGAGGCACCAAAACCAATAAAGACTATATTTGCATCTTTGTTTTCAGACAATAACTTAATTTGTCGTGGAAAACAGATTTACCTTGACACATGCTAAGCATGAGGATTAAAGTAAACCGATCTTATGGATATTGTATCTCTATTGTTATCTTTTAAAGTTATTGTATGAATAACCATGTATGCTTCAGACTGTGAAGAACTGCCCAAAATAAAACAATGTGCGTGTTGCTGTTTCTCTTGGTTTGCAGGTAACCTGGTTTCCTTTCTTGAACTTTGGTTCATGATTTCGCAAAGAAAAGATCAAAGAGAACAACAGGCCCTTGCCAGAGCAATTCGACTGCTTAAAGGAGAGAGAGTTCCCGACGAATCTGAAACATTGGTCGGATTTAATAAGACACCTGAAGAAATGTTCGACGAGTTGTGTAACGACGATCAGAAAGGACCCATTCAATTGGATTACCTCTTCCAGTGTCTTAGGGCATGCAACCTGGAGGATGAAGTGAAAAGGTTGGAAGGTAAATAACGAAAAGAATGGAATTACAAGACTGTTGTATTTGTATCATCTGAACAGGCTCATATGCTATTTTCCTTTCATAAGGAACGAAACTTCACATTCAAATTGCTATTAATTTAAGTTCAAACTTTACATTATAATGCGACCGGCCCCTGGTAAGCGTCACCGCTAAGCTATAATAGTGGTTACGAGTGTCTCATAGTTCCTGTGGGTCTCTAAAAAAAAAATTAAAAAAAGCCAATTGCAAATAGATTTTTTAACACGATACATAAATCCTAAAAGTTGCGAATTTTAACAGTTGTGGGTGTACATAGTGTAAGCCAACGCCCACAGAATTCTCCTTTTTTTTTTTTGCAATTAATATTGAGAAATTCATCTTTTACCTAAGTTGTGAACAAAGATATTCGATCAAAATAATAATGATTACTTTCGTTTTGATATATATATAGCATATAACTTACTTCAAAACAGAAATTATTTAACATTAAATGTTGCATGTCTATTTCTGCCTATTTTGGTCTATTCACGCATCGTGGTACATTATTCAAGAGTTCCGGAAAGATGCTAGCCAGAGGATTCCGAAGAATGCGATCCAGCGACTGATATGGGAGATTAACGACAAACGGAAAATAACAAAGATTCTAAAGAGCCTCAAGATAAAACGACCTCTTAACAATCAGCCTGGTAGCTACGAAATGAAAAGTACAAACTTCTACGTTGATGCAATTGAGTCCCTGGACAAGTGGCATGAAGAATATACCCTGGCGAATCCTTCGGTCTTATTGAATTTCGCCGTGGAAGAGGCCAAGTTTAGGCCCATTGACCGGACCTTCTTCAGAGGTAATCTTCAAAACATGAAAACCTGCTTGCTGGTATATAAGTCAAGTCACTAATTATATTGGTATCTAATGGTAACGCTGCGCTGTTGAAGGATAGATGTAGAGATTTGGGAATGCAAACAAACTATTTAGTAGCCAGGAGAACTTGGGAAATTAGGCCTACAGCTCTTCATCCTACCTGACCGCACCATTTTGTCGATAAAACTCATGTAAATGACAATATTTTAAAAAAAAGAATAACAAAGTATTGAAATATCGATTCCAAATGAATTGTACCGAACAATATATGTATACATATGTGTGTATTATATACATATCATGAATTAATGAAATAAACGACCACATCTCTTACCAGAAGAATAATAAGTAGGTCGTATTGTATGTATGTATATATAATGTAACAAAATAAGTCAAACCAGTTATTAATCCTTTCCTAATTTTTAGACGAAGGCTCCGTATCTTACGTAGAGTTATGGAAGCTGGCACACTACAAATCTACAGAGGATTACGTGTCGAAAATACATGAAGTGTGCAGCATACTGCAGAACGGTCATGTAGGACACGAAAACAAAGGCGAAACTATTTCAGGGAACGACCTGTACAGCGAGCTTTGTACGTGGAAAGAGAGTGACAGCTCATCAGAATATCAGAAGGATCTACTTTTGGCAGTGTTGAAGGCAAATGGGCTAGAGGACGCTGTTCATCATATCAGACGTCAGTATACTTATACAATGTACTTCATATTTCCCGTTTGTTTCTTCTTTTGACATTATCGTTGACAAATTACAATTTCTATTTTCGTATCGGAACTGACCCGGAAAGGGTCCGTTGGGGTCACACCCCGATCCGGGTCGCAATATTTTTTCCCCAGTATGGGAAAGTCACTAGTGACAAGGAATGGGGTCACATAACCGATATGACCCCATTCAGAGTCATGAATTGAGTCAGGGTGACCCCATTCCGGGTCCTCATGACCAAATTCCAAGTCATTTTGACCCGGAACAGGCGACCCTAACGGACCCGGTTCCGGGTCGGTTCTGACCCGGATTTTTTTAGTGTAAGATTCACAGTACTATATCAAAATATGATGATATCGAGGAGCGCAGTCCTTTGGGACATGCGCTTATTATTAGCTTCATAGCAGACACTTAAAGGGACTGGGGAGGAGTGTTCGGTTGTGCAAAGCATGCAAAAGAGAAGGTGTTTTGGGTATAAAATGACAGGTAGATATGTAACGTAACATGTGTCAAAATATCTTGGAAATCGGAATCTTCTCCAATGTTTTAAAAAGCGAAAAACAAAACATACTTTTCTGGAAAAAGATTCTTCGATACGATGGCGATACGTACTAGTATTTGAATTGCGGAATGGCTGCTTGTTGACTGCGAACATCAAGCCAACTTACAGCGAAATCAAGCCAACATGCCGATCGAGTGCAGTGAGCTGCGGAACTACTAGTATTATAAAATGGGTTAAAGAATGTAGCCAATAGGAAGCGCTGAAATGAGTCACATGTGCTTTGGCTACTCAGTCCCATTGCACTGCGTGTAAAGCCCGCCGCACACTACACGATTTTGCCCCGATTCACCGGTCTTAAGACCTTAAGACTGGAAGTGTGACGTCACAGTCTTGCCATTTTCTAGTCGTACGACTGGGTCTTAGCGCCAGTCGTAGAGATTTGACATGTTGAATCTCTACGACCAGTCGTGAGCTTTCAGCCATTCACAAAGCAGCAAAATGCAAGCGCACGCAGTGCGCACTGCGCGCGCTTTACAGTCGGGTCGTATAGTGTGCGGTGTCCGGTCGTACGACTGGTCTTAAGACCCAGCTTGGCTTAAGACTTTAAGACCAGTCGGATCGTGTAGTGTGCGGTGGCCTTTAAATCCTATTGCCGATCGTCTGTGCGCGCGGCGGCTCCTTTGAATTGCATGCATACGCGCTGTCAATCCTGTAAACAACTTCTAGTTCGGACTACCGGCCGGCCGGCCTTTCTTCCCTTTTGCATAACATGTGTGGCGTACGTATCATAGGTACAGTGTACAGTAGACCAAGCGCTGTGGGACCGGACGCGTACATGGAGTCACTTTGAAGGGCAAATCCAACGATTTAGCAGGTTAATTCTCACGCCGTTTTCAGAGTATGTTGTCTAGTAGGCCTATATGAGGAGTCTATATCAAGTCTTTAAGGTAAAGGGTGCATATTCTATGTAAAATGAGTAAGTTTTCATGCGGGAACTTAAGTGTCCGGAAACCCAACCCCCCATCATAATTTAACTGTATGTGCGGGATTTCCGAGTGCGACGTGCGTAAATGTTTGGGACGAACATCTTCGGACGTCTTGACCCACAAGGGTACGTGAAAAACGCTGAAAAATGCTGTTAGTTTTCGAATTTTCGACCCATTTTATAAAACAAATGATGCACAGGATTATTTCGTGGCGTTAGTGGAGGCGTAGCTCACTCTCGGGTATTAGTCCGGGAGCCAGCGGGGGTCAGCCTAGCTGAAAAGGTTACCAATTTTTATGTGTATAGCAATTTAGTACATATGCCCCTGAGTATGGAAATGCACGTCTGGCTGGTCATCGGTGGTGGGTGTGGCCAGGAGGACCACAAAAAGGACCCCCCAAAATTAGCCTAGCCTAGCTAGCCTAGCCTAGCTGGAAAAGTAACCCCTTGAAAACCACTGGAACTTGTTCGTTACACTTACAGGATAAATGAATGACCATTGCCAGACGTTTTAAGTGGTGGGGGTAGCCGCCAGACGCCCTCAAAGACCCAACTTTTTCCAGCTAGGCTAGCCTAGCTGAAAAAGTAACCTAATGAAACCCACTGGAACTTGTTCGTTACACTTACAGGATAAATGAATGACCATTGCCAGACATTTTAAGTGGTGGGGGTAGCCGCCAGACGCCCTCAAAGACCCAATTTTACCAGCTAGACTAGCCTACACGGGAAAAACTACCTCCTGAAACCCACTGGAACTTGTTCTTGTGATACACTCAAAGGATAATTGAATGATTGTGGCCAGACAATAGCCGCCAGACGCCCCAAAGACCAAACTCTTACCAGCTAGGCTAGCCTAGCTGAAAATTAGGAAAGTAACCCCATGAAACCCACTGGAACTTGTTCTTACACTTACAGAATAAATGCATGACCGTTGCCAGACGCTTAAAGTGGTGGGGCGACCCAATTTTACCAGCTGTAAGGTTCACATATTTCAGAAATGATAGCAGTGTAATTCCATAACAATACCGCTTGCTTGCGAGGTCACCTGACTATAATCTATGCATGCCTTATTCTTTTGTTCTGCTTCCTTGAGCCCCAACTCATGCATTCTTATGGTGACTCTCCCATGTCATCATCCTTGTTCATTGCAATTTGTTCTATTTTTTGAAAATATTCTTATTCTTCATCCCAGTTATCACAAATTCTGAAACTCTGTCCTCAGTATAACTAATACATAGTTGTACAAATGTAAAAATCTGAGAATCACCCGGCGGTTTCCTTTAATGGGGGAGTTTCTTGAGCGCAAAGGGAAACATGCTTTGAAATATCAATAGGGCAAGTGTTGAGACGAAATACTGTAGAAATATGAGAATATACAGTGCTGTGGTGTTGGTAGAAGAAATAGGGTATGTGTATTTGTCCTCAGTGATAACCAAAAAACTTATTTTGAAAGAATAGTAGACATCAAAAAAGAATTGCCCAATCAAACATGTCGGGATTTTTCTTAAACATCAGTGTTCTCATTTTCTTTGCAGTGTAAAACAAAACCAAAAAAAAAAAAAAACCAGGCCCGGGTACAGTATCCGGATGGAAATTGGTGGGATGGCCGTAAACCCGCGGGTATTATAACATACTGACGTGAAAAAAAGAAAAAAAAAAAAACAAGACTAAAAACTACTTTCTTTCTGTGCCCTGCGGAGAAATATTCATCAATTGCATCTTGGAAATGATGAAAATTACAACTTTTGATGAAATTGTGTCCTACAGTATCTCTTCCTATATGAAGGTTTTTTTTTTTTTATAATTAAGTTTCTTTCCTCCATGACCATGATAAAACAAACCCCTGATGATTAAAACAAAAGACAATCAAAACTTGGCAAATGAACTCTTTGGACATTAGCAAAAGGGAATATATTAACAATTTGTGAAAACACTTTATACAATTTATTGTCTAATACTCCATCAAGCTCATAAAAAATACAATTCTACTGCAACAAGAAATCCATTCAGTAAGACTCGTCCTCGGTGTACATAGCTTAAAATGCCAACTTTTTAAAGATAATGCCCCAGCTCTTAAATTTACTTTAAAAAGGGGAAGTAAAGCTCAACACCTTTGGCCTATGACTTTTTAGGTATACCGTATCACCTTACGGTTGAGGAGATGGGTAAAGAAAAATTGTTAACGAAATAAAAACTTATAGGAACATGCTTCACATGACCTCACCGTTTTCTTCTCTTAAGAAAGAAACAAAATCTGAAAATTGTTCAAGAGTGTTTTTGAACATAGTACATTGCAAAAGCAGAAAAATTCAGTGTTTTTAAGAAACATAACTCACAACAACAAGGAATTCCTGTCGTGTCTAGTATTGCACGTTTTTGGTTTGGAGGGTTTTGGATGCTAATATTTCAAGACAAGTTTATGCTCCGGCACTTCAATGAACTTAAATGTAAAGTAATGATCAACCTCTCTTGCCAAAAAACTCAACATTTGCTGTTCTGCAGTAAAGCATATGACAGAAACATATGAGAAACATGTCTAAAATTCATATGAATAAGCTCACAGCAACAACAAAAATATTATGTTATCTATCAACTAATACTGCATGTACATAGTTTCGAGGGATTAAGATGCAAAATGTTATGACAAAAGCCCCTACCTGGCTACCAGCAATTAAACATCCTTCAACTTCTTTAGCAAATGAGCTTATGTGTATCATCTTCTTGTTGAGAAGACGAAGATGAGTAATGATAAAATAACCAAACTATCAACTTTCCTTATAAACATGTTTTACATGAAATCATTATTGCCTTCTCGTAACGAAATTGAAAAAAAACAGAACATCTGAAATTGTTCAAAATCGCTTCTTGATAACGATGAAAGCAAAGGAAACTTAGTGTTTGTAGCCACTATGACACGTGTCTACAGATTTGTCATGCTCATAAGAAACGTAACTCACAGGAATATAATTTCATACAGTAAGTACTTGGTTTGGAGGATATTTAGATGCCAACTTTTCAAGAATAATACTCCAGCACTGACATTAACTGATGAAAAAAAAAAAAGGAATGTTCAGCTTCTTTATCCAATTAGCTCATAGGTAATTCCTTGTAGTTGAAAATGCATTGGGGTAAGTTGTTACACCACTCAATTCTCCAGACCCAGTGCGTTTTCAAAAACTTTTCACAGGTGTGGCCAATAAACAATCAAACATCACGTGTTGCTGCTTTCACCAAAAGACAGCCAAAACACGCTTCTTTCAACCACATACTCATCACTTACTGGAGAAGAATGGATTTGGTGTAATAAAGAAAAATCGAATTTTTCAAAATTTTACTCGGAGAGGTAAAAAAGTGTTTTTTGGACCTACCTTCTACATGTGATGTCCAGGCAACGCCAGATTTCGCATGCAGAGATCGTTGGCTATACGTTTGATTTGATATTACTTGTATAACGCCATCTTTTGATCATAATAGAGAAAATGACAGTGTAACAACTTGCCCGTGTAACAACTAGACCCGGTCTCCCCTACATTGTTTTGAGGGTGCAATCTTGGAACTTTGGGTGCTGCTTTGTACCCGCAAGAAAGGGTGAAAGTTACAACCTCGGGAGCAACTTTGCCCCCTTGAAAAAGGGGCAACCTCGTACCTTTAGGTGCAACTTTATGCCCGAAGGATGCAAGAATGTACCCTCTCTTGAGGGTGCAATCTTGTGCCTTATTGGTATGATGTTGCACCTATGTGGTGCTTATTTGCTCCATGATTGCTGCAAAATTGCTCCTTTAAAGGAGCAAGTCAGTGTCACTGCCTGCTCCTTTATAGGGGCAATATTGCCCATCATCTCAAGGTGCAACTTAGCATCACATAATCGGGTACGATTTAGTTCCTTAACTACTCTAAACCTTGAATAGTGCGAACTGGTGTCAGCCTATTTGCTCAGTACCGGTATATAACTTATGTTGTTGTTGCACTCTGCAAAGTAAATAGGATTAGTGTAACTTGGATCTTGTGAATCATGAAATGTGTGTGCGTGTGGAATTTGTGAGTTGTGAAAATGTTAATGTAAAAGTTAACTTAGTTGTGTTTGAATAATATACTGAAACCAAAAGTTTACCCAATTGCCTTTTCAATAAGGTGAGCACTACTATCGAACAGTTAACCTTCTCGGCAAGAGTATCCACCTGCATGAAGGAAGAAGTGAAAATACGATATGCAGTTGTCTGGATACGTTTTATTCAAAACGTTCTTGAATGCGTACTTATTCACATAATCTATAAGAATAACATATGCTTCTTACCAGTACTCAAAGCCTCTAAAACGAGAGCATGCTTCTTACACTTCTAAAGTATACACCATATCTTAAAAACAAAATGTAAGAGGATTTAAGAAGCTGTTTGTATGCATTCAAACGAATCCATATTTCTATCTAAAATCTAAAACGTGTCTTGTAAAAGGGGAATTCGTTTTATAATGACGATGCCAATTGTCTTAAAGTCCTTATCACGACATGTCTTGGAGTTCACGCTTATTGAAAACATGAGATTCTTGGCACGTATAGATTACAACTATGGTTTAAAGAGTTAACTGAGATACGCATACCGTATACAGCCGGTATACGGGCATTTCGATGAAAACATTTAAATACACGGTACTGTAAATAATATGAAAATCAAACTTGATACCAGCCCTTATCGGCAACCAATAGAGACTATGGAGGACTGCAGTTATAATTGTGTTAAGATATTGTTTTGGGTAATACACGCATGCCGACTGATTTGGGATCAATTCGAGTCCCTCGAGCTGAGATTCCGGAACTGCAATGAGCAAACCATCATTATGCATAACAAAGTGACTGAGAATAATGCATGCACCAGTTTCTGTTTCGTTGTTCTATACACAGAAAGTTGTTTCGTTTTCCAATCCTGTGCAGGCACACAGAGATTTACACAATTCAATCATCTTTGGCTATAACGCTATGGTCGCGTGCAAAATGAATGCAGCTTATCTAACTTAACCTGTAGTTACTGAATAGGGGACTACTGTATATTCAATTTATACATTATTAATCGGATGATAGAACCTGTCAAAGAGTAAATTGCGGATATCATATACCATTGTCAAATTCACTTTCTGTTCTATACATAGTATCAATGTAATGTTATGAACCACTTCAGCATTACCATCGTTATTTCCCTGAAACGGCTGCATTTGTATGAGCGGGAAGAGTTTGGCATCATACATAGCAAGAGTCGTGACTACAAAACTAAATACATGTATTATACAAGGTTTTAGGACAATTTGAATCATGCCCCCCCCCCCCCAAAAAAAAAAAAACAACAACAACAACAACAAACAAACAAACAAACAAACAAACACAAAAAAAAACAACAACTTAGTGAAATGTTGTACAATGTATGCCCTACTTCCATTAACCTATATGATCTTTGACCTTTGAATACATGGCCCGCAATTTTTCACCGAATAGGCATTTGGATGCATAGGTATTATAATAAAAGAAAAAATGCTTTAGGAAAAAAAATACATTTAACCACTTCAGAAATGATTATGGAACAAATAGCAAAATATTGACACGTTCACTTCCGTAATGACATGACAGAAAACTTTCCTCACCGAATCGTTCTGCCGTAATTCATGAGCAAGTCATGGATATAATACTTAGTTCGATTAAAAGTATACATTGAGTTATTGCAAAAGTATCTAATGAAAAGTATGCTTCAGAACTAGTATCATTGTCATTAAAATTTTATTCTGTAACACTATAATATAGAGCTATTGGTCCGCCATATTGCCTAACAAGTCGTTGTCCTCCTACCACGTTTGTTTAGCAAATAAGGCACAGAATTTAATTTTGCACTTGTTGCCAAAGACTCTAATCTTCTTTACCGCTATTCTCAGACATGTATGCTGGTGCTGTATGAATTAGAAACGGAAGCTTACAAATATTCACCATCTAACAAGGCAAAAGCGAAGTGATGTCTCGTCCACGTATCGACTTTGTGATTACAGATATTTTCAAATGGTATAGTTCATTGACTTTTTGACTGTTGACGTAGTCGGACTTCACCAATATTAACACTTGACAGCAATCATTAGATGATCTGTGGAGTGAATTTGGTGGTCATATAGCTCAAAAGTGTTGAAAGTTATTGAAAGAACACCAGAATACTATGTCGACAGTGTTTATCAGGTGAGATACAAACATAGAACAATTTCCAGTGGGTTTCAGGAGGTTACTTTTTCCAGCCTGGGCTATAGTCTAGCTGGTAAAATTGGGTCTTTGAGGGCATCCGGCGGCTACCCCCCACCCCCACTTCTTAAAACGTCTGGCAACGGCCATGCATATATCCTGTAAGTGTAAATAACAAGTTCCAGTGGGTTTCATTAGGTTATATTTTCAGCTAGGCTAGCCTAGCTGGAATAATTTGGGTCTTTAAGGGCGTCTGGCGGCTACCCCCCACCACTTAAAACGTCTGGCAATGGTCATGCATTTATCCTGTAAGTGTAACGAACAAGTTCCAGTGGGTTTCATTAGGTTACTTTTTCAGCTAGGCTAGCCTAGCTGGAAAAAGTTGGGTCTTTGAGGGCGTCTGGCGGCTACCCCCCACCACTTAAAACGTCTGGCAATGGTCATTCATTTATCCTGTAAGTGTAACGAACAAGTTCCAGTGGGTTTCATGAGGTTACTTTTTCAGCTAGGCTAGCCTAGCTGGAAAAAGTTGGGTCTTTGAGGGCGTCTGGCGGCTACCCCCCACCACTTAAAACGTCTGGCAATGGTCATTCATTTATCCTGTAGGCCCTAAGTCTAACGAACAAGTTCCAGTGGTTTTCATGAGGTTACTTTTTCAGCTAGGCTAGCCTAGCTGGAGTTGGGCCTTTAAGAGCGCAGCTAGGCTAGCCTAGCTGGAGTTGGGCCTTTAAGAGCGTCTGGCGGCTACCCCCCACCACTTAAAACGTCTGGCAATGGTCATTAATTTATCCTGTAAGTGTAATGAACAAGTTCCAGTTGTTTTCAAGGGGTTACTTTTCCAGCTGGGCTAGCCTAATTTTGAGGGGTCCTTTTTTTTGGCCCTCCTGGCCACACCCACCACCGATGACCAGCCAGACGTGCATTTCCATATTTAGGGGCATATGTACTAAATTGCTATATACATAAAAATTGGTAACCTTTTCAGCTAGGCTGACCCCCGTTGGCTCCCGGACTATATTTACAATGTAGTGCAACATGCACTCGGCTTCGCCTCGTGCATGTTTCACAATAATATTGTAAATACATGTACCCTCGAGTGCACTATACGCCTACACTAACGCATTCTATCCTGTGCATCATTTGTATACTAACATACACGTTACGTTAGTTAGAGCAAGCTAGCTCTGCTGACGGCTGGCTGTGCCTATGGGCGCGGCGGCGAGCGCTGGCCGCACTTCACTTGCCATAACTCGCATCATACACAGTGTGCAGTGCTTCTAAGCTCGAGCTGTACGATCTTTGCATGCATGCTGTGTATTTACGAGTGTATGAGTTCGCGTTGTGTTTTCATTTGATGAGAGCGCTATATAACCTAAAATCAAATGACTCCTAGATCCTCCGATTCTGATTCACATGTCCTTCTTCCAAGGTACTATGAGAGATAGTTCTATCGTCGGAAGACTCGGTAGGCTACGTATCCTAAAAGCCATCAAACTCCATTACAAGATTCTTCACTGAGAAGTACCGAAAGCGGGATAGGTGAACGCGGTACAGTACTACGTAGCCCGACCAGACGCGACGCCGGGCTATAATGCCCCAGTCACACAGTGCTTTACGATGGATTACGTCCGCCGCGGATAGATACGAATGAGTAGACGCAGGGGGACGCAGCGTGGACGCAGGCATCCGCAGGGACGTATGTAGACGTAACTGTCCGTAACTCATCCGTAAAGAAACGCAAAATGACGTCGCCGAACCTGCGAAATTTTGAAATGTTCAAAATTTCGCAGAGGGACGCCACGGACGCAAACTTACGCAAGTAACCGTAACCAAACGTAACTATCCGTAACTGAACGTAACTACCCGTGGCTTGGACGCAGACCATCCGCAAAAAAATTTACCCTCCGTCCGTTTGCGTTCGCTTACGTCCACCGTAAGTATCCGAAATTAACCGCAAGTTAACGTATCACAACAGTTTCGTCCGCTTACGGATATTTACGGACAGCTACGGATGTTGCGGACAATTACGTCCTTCGACTTTTTCCGTTTTCCACTCGCATGGGAACACACAGACTCGTGGGAAGGCACACTACTCCTGTTGCCAAGCTGCAGCGCCTTTACCTGAAGGAATGCTACAACACAGTCGGAGTGGTGGAGAGGCAGAACTGCATGGTCAAATTATGAAATTTCTCCCACAATTAATGGTCATTTTAAGTGGCACCCGTACCATATACTCATGACATTGGTTGACTCTTGGTGCTGAACTTTTTTTACTTGTACTCTTCGAATGTGTATTTTTCGGAAAAAAAAAGCAATATTTTGGGTAGGGGATGGGGTGATAGCATTTTATTCACTTTTCTGGCCGGGGAAGGTGTGGGACACGGGCAACTATTTAAAATGAGAACGAATTTATTTCTCTATAGTCTTACCCATGCACTTTACGCTCCATCGAATGTGTATTACATTTTTTTTATAATAATAATAATGATAATAATAATAATAATAATAATGATAATAATAATAATAATAATAATAATAATAATAACAATAATACACTGTAAAAAAAATAATAATAATGATAATAATAACAATAATAATAAAGGACGTTTATATTGCGCAGCTACTATGATAATATACTCTACTGTGCATTACAAAATGACATGCATACAAGAAATTCAAACAGAAAATACATTACTTCAAGGGATGACTTGATATTGTACTTGGGTGCGGGAGGGGTGTTTGAAAGTTCTGATGTCTTTTTTTTTCTTTAAATTTAATAAGCATTGCTTTATCATGAATATCTTCTTAACATAACCCAGTAAGTCATGAATATCGCTGAGCAACGACAGCGTAACCACAGTTTGTCTATTCCATGACTTCAAGTAATATTTTCTTACTCTAATGTTTAAAGGGAAGGTAAACCCAAAGAACAATGTGGATTGAGTGAAAGCAGCAACATTAGTAGAACACATCAGTGAAAGTTTGAGGAAAATCGGACAAGCGAGGCAAAAGTTATGAATTTTTATAGTTTTGGTGTTGGAACCGCTGGATGAGAAGACTACTAGAGGATATGACGTATGAGTGGACAACAATACAAAGAAAATATAAAGGAAATTCAACAAAAATTCACTTTTCT